>NC_051439.1:22505372-22509499 GCF_001649575.2 Kryptolebias marmoratus
GTAGACATTGAGTTTGGCTGCAGCTGCACACAGTTGCAGCGCCTCCTACAGGAAACTGGTGGAGCTACGCAGAGAACCACGCCGTTCAGAAGCCTTGTTTGGATTCATGTTTTTATAAAACACTGAGGTCCGGACCTCGGGGTCCTCAGTGGGAGCTACAGTCCTGGACATGGCTAAATGTCTTCTCAGATGATGCCCAGGAGAATGTCCTCCAAAGTGAGGACATTCTCACCTGAGAACCGTCCCTCTTGTCTGTGTTTGTCCAGGTGATGGAGCTCTGCCGGCGCTCTGGTTCCTTCAGCGGCGATCGTTGCCGCAGCAGCTCCGTTAGTCTTCAGGAAAACCCTCCAGTTGCTGCTTCCTGCGAGCAAAGCTTCAGGCGCTACAGCACCCCGCTGAACCAGGACAGGATGCAGCAGGAGCTCGTGGTGAAAGCCGTCAGGGTGAATAAGAAGAAGAAGAGGCACCAAGGCGAGTAGACCTCCGCAGACGCAGACGGGTGGAGGCGAGTCGCTGGCTCATCGTCTGTTTCCTCTCTGAATGTTTCCTCAGACGGCAGCAACAGAAACAGTCTGGTTGAGACGAGCTGCTCGGACTCCGTGTTCCAAGATGGCGACTTTAACGACGAAGAAAGTGGGACTCCTCCGAATGACCCGGCCTCGTTCGTTGGTCTTCAGGATCAGAGCCGGAGTTCTGTAGAGAAGGAGGCAGGAGATGAAGTTCTGAGGGATGGAGAGGAGGTGGAACGTTCCTTCAGACAGCCTGAGTGAGGAATGGAGGATCCATGAATATAATTCCTAATAAGATTCGGTCGTTAATCACGTCTCATATTTGCTTTCAGCTCCATCCCAGACAGCAGCTCCCTGCTCCTCCACGGTCTGAACCCAGGGAGAACCTCCGATCCCTGCTCGGAGGAACCCGCTGGCCTCCCAACCCCAGACGTAGATCAGCTGCTGGAGTGCTCCTTCTCCTACATGAAGAAGTCTGAAGAGGATGAGGAGCAGGAGGAAGAGTTTCTCAGTCCTTTGGCTGAGATCAGAAAGGAGATGGTATGCACGTCTGTATGCTCTCACATACCGCTCTGCTTCTTGGCAGAGTTTGTTGAAATCTGTTGGTTTCCTGGTTTTTAATCAGAGTCCCCAAATTATCAGTCAGGCTAAGGTCGAGTCTTTGAGAGGGTCATTCCAGAATCTCAGTTTCAGCCAATCAGAAACCAGCTCTGATGATTCATCCAATCAGAAACCAGCTCTGATGATTCATCCAATCAGAAACCAGTTCTGATGATTCATCCAATCAGAAACCAGCTCTGATGATTCATCCAATCAGAAACCAGCTCTGATGATTCATCCAATCAGAAACCAGCTGTGATGTTTTATCCAATCAGGAACCAGCTCTGATGATTCCTCCAATCAGAAACCAGCTCTGATGATTCAGCCAATCAGAAACCAGCTTTGATGTTTTATCCAATCAGGAACCAGCTCTGAGTCCAAGCTTCAGCCGTTCAGCTGTTGGTTTGAGCTGAAGTTGAGGAATTTGGAGTCAGTCCTCCTCCTCCATTTGCCCCCTACAATTTACCACAACATGATGTTACCACCACCGTGCCTGACAGTTGGTTCGGTGTTCTTAGTCGGCTCCGGATTAATCCAGGGTAAAGGTCCGATTCCTTGCACTGAATTAGACTTCGGTGAACCGGATCACTATAGTGAGTGACTCAGAGGAACCATAAAGTGAACCACATCCTGATGCTCCCACCGCCGTGCCTGACAGATGGTGTTTGTAGCTCTGAAGGCCTCCTCCAAACAGACTTCTCTTCATCGCTGCCAGACAGCTCAGTCTTTGTCTCAGAAGACATTTGTCCTGTCCAGGAGGAGCTTCTTCCTCTGTCCTCTCAGTCCACGATGATGGACGGGGACACCGGTGTTCCTGGAGGTTCCAGTTCACGACAGGATCCTTCGTGGCTCCTGGGTCGTTCCTGAAAACTCTAACCAGGGGACTGATGAGTCAATCTAACGAGTGCCGTCAAACGAACCTGACAAAGAGAAACTAGCAGCTGCAGTCAGTCATGATCGCTCATTAATAAATTATATTCCTGCCAATAAGAGCACGTAAATTAAATCTGTAAACTTTATTTTTTCTGTGTGAGCAGGAGGACCACCTGGCTCCCCCAGCAGGTCTGGCAGACCAGATGTTTTATTCCACCGTGTCCAATCTGGACAAAAATCCCAGCGTCTCCAGCGACGACGACGACGACATCTACTGTCCCAGCCTTCCCAGCGGAGGAAACGCCGCCTCTTGTCCATCGCACGAGACGGAGAAGACGGCAGAAAGACAAACGGACCTGGACGCCCAGAACAGAGACAGGCTCAGGCCTTACCAGGTGAGACATGAGAGGACTGGTTGTCCTTCAGGAAGGTCACCCAAACACCGATTTTAGATCTAATCCTCTGATTTTATCTGTAGTTGGCAGAAAGTTGGATGGGATACTCGGGTCCAGGATGTGGAATACTGAGCCTGCAGGTGACGGACAGGTAGGTTCTCGTCTCCCAGGTGTCTGACGGGACGATGTCGGGTGTCTGAGCGGCGACCTGTGGTTTCAGGCACGTCTGGTGTCTGGACTTCAAAGGAGGATTGTTCTGCAGCCCTCTTCCTGAAACGGGACTCAGCTGGCAGCACTTTGAAGACAACGTCCACCAGGTGGCGCTGTCCCCTTCAGGTGAGCTGCGGACATGTCCACCTGCCGTGTTAATGCTGAGTCAGCATTCACGCTTTAAGCTGTTCAGTTTTTGTTGCAGTTTAACTCTTTCTGCTCTTTTAGCTGTTTGTAAACCAAAACGTTCGGCTCATTCAGCTGATTTTTGTAACTTTTATACTTTTGTTTACAGATATTTTCCCTGTAGAAACATCTGCTTCAGCTGCTGCCTCCATTTTTGTTTTAATTTGCTACTATTAGCTTTTAGCTAACCATTTGCTATTTCTAGCTTTAGCTAGTGTTTTACTACATTTAGCTGGTCTTTTGCTTCTCTTAGCTTTTAGCTGCTATTCTGTTGCTAGCCTTTTGCTACATTTATATTTTAGCTGCCGTTTGGCTACTTTTAGCTTTTAGCTCCTTGTCCCTTTTTGCTGATACCATTTTGTTACTTTTAAGTTTTAGCTGCTGATTTGCTTTTTTTAGCTCCTCTCTTGGTACTTTAGTTTATAGCTTATATAGCTAATTGTTTGCTACTTTACCTTTTAGCTACCTGTTTGCTACATTTAGCTAATCTTTGGCTTCTTTTATCTTTTAGCTGTCATTCTGTTGCTAGCCTTTTGCTACCTTTGTGTTTTGCTACTTGTCCCTTTTAGCTAACCCTTTGCTACTTATAGCTAGCATTTTGCTACCTTGAAGTTTTAGCTGCTGATTTGCTGCTTTGAGCTAATCTCTTGCTACATTAGCTTTTAGCTACTGATTGTTCACATTAGCCTTTAGGTAGTTTTCTGGTTCTTTTCGCTCCCTTTCAGCTGCTTCAGCTGTTTTCAGCTGTCCTTCGGCGCTCAGCAGAGAACTCGTTTGTTTGTTCTCTGCAGACTTCAGTGTGGCTTCACGTAGCGTTAGCTCAGCGCTAACGGCTCGCCGTTTCTGCAGGTAACCTGCTGTGGAAGGTGGAGCAGAAGAGCATGACGGCGTTCGCTTGTGCCAAGGTGTCGGTCCGAGGGAAACGCCACTGGTACAAAGCCGTGGAGCAGACGGCGTTCGTGGCTCTGAGCGACGACTCCGCCTGGATCATCAGGACCAACGGAGACCTTTACCTGCAGACGGGTACCTGCCCACCTGTCGGACGGCGCCGGGGGGGTTCTGCCGGGGCACTGACGGCTGTCTGTCCGTTTCAGGGCTGAGCGTGGAGCGTCCCTGCGCCCGCTCGGTGAAGGTGGAGTCTCCCTGCGTCTTCAGCCAGGTGTGCGTGAGGGGCGGAGTCCTCTGGGCTTTGAGCGAACACAAAGCCTTGTTCTACCGAGAAGGACTGAACAGCTACTGCAGCGAGGGGGAGGGCTGGAAGTACGACACGGTCAGGTAGTACTAATACTGAAGTACTGCTGCTGAAGTACGACACGGTCAGGTAGTACTAATACTGGAGTACGACATGGTCAGG
>NC_051439.1:22513182-22515281 GCF_001649575.2 Kryptolebias marmoratus
GACACGGTCAGGTAGTACTAATACTGAAGTATGACACGGTCAGGTAGTACTAATACTGAAGTATGACACGGTCAGGTAGTACTAATACTGAAGTACAGCTGCAGCAAAACTGTCTCTTAATTTTAAATTTGGCTAAAAGATCGATTTAGCTCAACCACTGATAAAAGCTAAAATTACCAAAACAGTAGCTAAAAGCTAACTGTAGTAGCTCAGAGTTTGTGGATAACAGCCACTGAATGCATCCCTCAGACCTTCTGGATCAATTTGTTATCATTTCTCTTTGTTTGTGTCCATTTTGGGCCCAAACAGGAAGTGCTCTTAGCAGCCGAACCTGCTGAACCTTCGTTAGTTTTCAGTTTGTGGATTCTGACCAGGATCTTATTTCCACTGTCATGTTTAGACTTCTGCTACAACTATCAGTCTTAAGCCACGAGTTTAACCACGAGACGGTGACAGTGTCCTAGCATGAAGCTAACATTGTTCCATGTCTGTTTCGCTGTTTGGACCTCCGTCGGTTCAGGGTTTGACCTGTCGTTGTCTGTTTGTGATCCAGTGAAGCTCAGGGTCTGGAGATGATTTGTGTTTCTCTGGGAGACGGTGGAACCGCCTGGGCGCTCGACGCCAGCGGCAGCCTCTGGTTTCGAACCGGCATCTGCTCGTCCAGACCGCAGGGCAACGACAACCACTGGTGGCAGGTGCAGAGTCCGGTGACTGGCTGACCTTCATGTTTGGTTGAAATGTTGGGTTTGGACCGGCGTTCAGGTTGAGTTTTGGTTCTTCTGATCTCTCCCATCAGATCAGTATTTCAGACTACGTGGTCTTCGATCAGGGCAGCTTCTTCCAGACGCTGCTGCAGGCCACGCAGAGCATCGCCACGGTAACCAGAGCGCCCATGGACCGGGTGGTTGCCTTTCTGTCGCAGTACTCGCAGTGCCAGCCCAGCCTCGTCAGCGCTAACGCCAGTGGAGTTTGGGTGGCGTCCGGACAGAACCAGGTGCACCTGGCCCGGGGCAGCCTTGTGGGTCAGTAGAGTCCGGTCCAGCAGAACATTTCAGCTCGTTGTTGTTTGTCTTCTTATGTTTTTATTTGGTTTTCTTAGGAACTTTCTGGCAGAACGTCGTCCCGAGAGGAACGGTCTCAGCCACCAGGTGGACCTTCATTACATCGTCACCTGTTTGTCACGGAGAAGGTGAAACACCTGAACAAACCCCTCCCCCCAGCAGCGCCGTGCAGTGTCTCTAAGTGTCACCTGTGTCTCAGGTACGTTCCTGTGGTTGGCTCAGAGCAGGAAGGACCTGTTCTGTGTTCGGGATCTGGATGGAGAACTTCGCCCGTCTTCCGTCTCTCTCCCCCCTGAGGTAAAAACACCTGCATGGTCTCTGCCTCCAGTGTCTCTCTGATGGTCTGTGCTCATCTTGTCTGGTCTTCTACCTGCTCAGCTGGAGTTGACTCACCTGTCCGCCTGCCACGATGCTCTGTGGGGTTTGGACAGCCACGGCCGAGTCAGCATCCGATCGCTGTCTTCTTCTTGTCCCATCGGTCTTCACTGGACCCCCTTGGACCTCAGCCAGCTGGGTATGTTTCTGAGTCCAACAGTGTGGCGATTTAAAACCCTAAACCTGACGGATCTGCGCCGTGCTTCATTAATCTTCATTAATCTGTCCTTATTGAGACGTTTTATTGACTTCCATTCATTTCTGTAACCCAGAGTCCCAACATTTAAACTGCTTCAGTCCTTAAATAATTCAAACTTTCACATTTAGACACTTGGGCCAAACAAAGGAGGTGGGATCTCCTCGAGCTCCGCCTTTGACTCCCTGCTTCAAACTCGTTCTGTGATTAAACGGATTCAGGCGACATGAAAATGTCCCCAGATGTCCCCAAATGTCCCCAAATGTCCCCAAATGTCCCCAAATGTCCCCAACCTAAACTCGGTTTACTCCTGAACCCAGCAGTTCTGTCTCGTCAGGACCGGGTTCTGGTTCTCAGAGACCACCGGTCCAACAAGGGAGGTGGTTCTATCAGAGAACGTCCATCTGTCCATCCATCCATCCATCCAACCGTCTGTCCGTCCATCCATCCATCCATCCATCCATCCA
>NC_051439.1:22516446-22530435 GCF_001649575.2 Kryptolebias marmoratus
CATCCATCCATGTGTCCATCCATCCATCCATCCATCTGTCCGTCCGTCCGTCCGACCGTCCGTCCATCCATCCATCCATCCATCCATCAGGTCTGGGGAGAAATGAAAGAGGAGTATTTCTTCGTAGATACAGATAAATTTGAACCCTGACAGAACTGTCCCTTAAAGACCAACAACACGTTCGACTCTCGACCAGAGAATGCAGCGATCGACGTATCAAAGGCAGCAGCTGCATCTAAAAGAACTGAAACCACAGATAAAGAAAATCATTAAAGTGCTGACTCAGGATTTAAAACGAGAGTGGAACTCTTCACAAACACCACAAGCATCTCCGGAGAAACAAAGTCCGTCGTTTTATTGAGCGGGTAAAAGGGTGCAGATAATGATTCTGCAATTATAAAATCTAACACGGGTTCATCGTGCTGCTGTTATTTCTTCTCTGCACGCTGCATCGTGACACAACACAACTCAGGACCAACACAGATCCCCGTACTTTGCTCTGCAGAGTCTTTGGGGCTGGCTGTAATGTCCTCTGATTTTTAAACTGCTCAGCCCAGGGTTTGATACCCGAGGCGGCACAGCCTCCAGGATCAGGGTTGATGTTAACCCTGCTGAGCACATTAGGGGATGATTTGAAACCCGACACCCCGGGCGTCCTGCTGATGGTTTCAGACTCCACACATACTGATTTAGCCGTGCACACACAGTCAGGCTGTCAGTGTGACGGAGAAACACAGCTGAGGTTGTGCAACAGGCTGGAAACTCTGAGCTCAATATGTTTGTGAGGGAGATCTGTTTTTAGTTCCTTTGCCCTTCTCACTATCAAACACCACATGACTGCCTGAAGACTTAAAAGACGTTATATAAGAGGAAACAGGAGCATCAGCAGTATCAGCAAAGAGTGAGAGCTCAGTGTTTACTCCGATCCTGAACGTCCCCAACCCTCATTCCTTCACCCGGGTTAAAAACAACTCACAGCACCTTTAAGCTGTATAAAAATGTATAAAAACAACTGTTTTTAATCATTTTTCTGAAAATGTTTGCCTTAAATCATACATAACCCATGTGATGAGTTGTAGTAAGGCCTCTGGACGTGCTCAGGTAAGGATGTCACCTGTGTGTGTTGCAGGAAGCGTCCGTCTGGTCAGCGTGAGCTGCGGCAGCCAGAACGTTTGGGCCGTGGACAGCCGAGGACTTGTTTACTTCCGAGTCGGGACTCAGCCTCTCAATTCCAGCATGATGATGCCGGCCTGGATCTACATCGACCCTCCTGTGCAGGTGAGGTGTGTGTGTGTGTGTGTGTGTCTGCAGTGGTTCTTCAAGGCCGAGGTGTTGGCGCTCTTGGTGTTATTTTTGGCCTCTTCAGCTTCGCTCTGCTGTAAAATAAATAAAAATAAAGACCTAACTCATGTTGGACAGAGATCTGCGGTTGAGTAAAACGAACTGTAATTTAAAGGCCTGGCATTGTTCTCAGGAATGCATATCACCCATACTTGCCAACATTTGGGAATGTCAATGTGGGACAACATAGCGTGAACCCCCCCCAACAACCACACACACATTCACATTTTAAGTCTTACATTATCTGTGTTTAAGTCTGTCTGCCCAAATATATACAGTTGTATGTAAACAGCTGATCAGTCTTTAAAACATCCCTCCCAGAAATCTACACAAACATCACAGATTCAACAGGATTTTCCTGAATTCTGAACAATTAATTTGAATTAAACACATATCATAGTTGCTCTCAAGTTTGGATCTTTCTTCCCATCCTCTCAGCTGTTAGATTGTAAATACTGATCAGTAAACAGTTGTAACTTGTTATTTATTAGTATTAGTAGCTTTAGCTAACCTGAACATTTCCAGGCCTCCTCTTGATGCTCAGACAGAATTTCCTTTGAAAAGCTTTCTTTCCTGCCTCCATCTTTATCTTTCTGCCTCTCCATCTTTAGCCCTCTGTCATCAGATGAGCGGGTCTCCTCTCTGCTGGGAGATTGACAGCTGTCAGTGCTTGGGGGAAGTGGGCGGGGCTTACGGTACGCTGCAGAATGAGTGCTTTCTCACATTCAGCTGACAAAGTCACCAGATTTGTTGCTAGTTGCTTTAAAAAAAATCTGAAAACTCACTAAATATAGCGTTAAAGTGACAAAAAGGCCGTGCGTGTGTTTTTTGCGTGAGAAATACAAAGTGTGGCTTGTGAGGGACAAATGCGGGACTTTTGGCTGTCCTGCACAGGGTGATGTGGGACACGGGACGGGGGACTAAATGTGGGATGGTTGGCAGGTATGATTTCAACCGTTTTGGTGAAATCTTGACAGACAGGTTTGACTCAAACAGTTAATGCCAAAGTTCTTGAGCAATCAGGTAGTGCTGTGGCAGCCATCTTGAATTAGGTCAACTCCAAAGTTGATCTAAAGGTTATAAATATATATTTTTCAGTTTCTTTAAAATCCCTCTGGTGGTTCATGACTCCAGCAGAAATGCCAAAGTTCTTGTTCAATCAGTTTGTGTCAGGGGTTTTTCTGTGTCTGAGGTTGATTAGCTTTGGCAGCCATCTTTAACTGGATAGCATGTAATATCCATGATTTTTCTCTTGCAGCCAACAGGAGTGCAGCTGGTCAGCATTCAGACGAGTCCCAACGACCGGCTCCTCTGGGCTCTGGACAACAAAGGCAGCGTTTTTGTCAGGACCGGACTAAGTGACGAGATGCCCGTCGGGACGGGCTGGGACTTTGTACCAGGTGCTCGGTCCGCTCCCCACATCCGTCCGGTGTTTCGGCCCACTGGTGTGTAACGTGTGTGTGTGTGCGTCCGCAGGGCTGGCGGTCCGTCAGCTGGTCCTCAGCTCCCGGACCGCCTGGGTTCGCTGCATCAACGGAGACTTGGCTCGACGTTACGGCATTTCTAACAAAAACCCTGCAGGAGACTACTGGAAGAAGATCCCCGGCAACGCCAACTGCTTCACTGGTAAAACATGAATAATTTGTTAATATTGGTCTGATTGAGGCTGGAGCCTCCTGCAGTTGTTGGGTTTGTGAATTAAACTCCGCTCCACACGACCCAAACGACCGATCAGAAAACCTCCTTCAGCACGAAGCCAACCACGAGGCTGCTATGCTCTAAACCAGGGGTGGGCAATCCTGGTCCTCAGGGTCCCCATCCTGCAGGTTTTCCTTGTTTCTCTGCTCCAACACACCTAATCTGAATCAATGGGTGATTAACAGGCTTCTGCAGAACAAGAAGAGATGATTTAACCACTGAATCAGGTGTGTTGGAGCAGAGGAACTAGGAAAACCTGCAGGATGGTGGCCCTGAGGACCAGGATTGGAGACCCCTGCTCTGAATGCTTCATCAGTAGGTTTTTCCTGTTTTTTTCTACGTTTCTGAGACATTAGTAATACAATCACAAAGTGTCTCAGTTTGATCACAGCCTGTCTCCAGTCGGACGCAACTTTGTTTCAAAGTCGACTCTGAGTTTCTCGCATCTCTGGACTCGTGGAAACTCGACTGAGACGGAGGTGTTCAAAACTCCAGAAAGAACCGACAGCCCTCCCCCCTCAAACGTTTCAGATCGTTCTGGAAGCTCGGCGTGGAGATGGCGTTTCATGTTTTGTCTCCAACAGTCGTGAGACGCAGGATTTATCATCCATCAGGGGTCAGGTGATGTTTCACCACGTTTCATCCTCCACCTCGGCGGGAAAACGAGTTGTAGAAAATCATTTTACCCGCAGGTTCGAGCTTTCAGAGCGTGCCAATCAGGGCGTGGCGCTGTTTGTTCTAACGGCGCTGCAGACGACCCGTCTCACCTCTCAGGTGTGTCTCTCTTCACAGTTACTGCAGAAGAAGACTTGTGGGCGGTGACTCCCGTCGGTGGGCTGTGCCGCAGGCTGACCAAGCTCCTCCCACAGATGCCCAGCGGCCCGCCGCGCTCCGACCCGGTCCTCGGAGGAGACGGCGTCGATGATGAGTGGGAGCTGATCTGATTTGTTCCGTTTGTTTGTCGAGAGCGGGACCAGACTTCGTTTCTTTCCTGTGACGGAGCACGGAGGACTTTAAATGAGGTGACATTTGTTTTATTTTTGTAATAACCTGAAGCACTTTAACCTGGCAGGTGTGGAGCGGGAGGGGCGTGTCTAACTTTACTAGTTGTTTTTATTTTATTTTATTTTTTACAGTCCAGGTCGAACTGATCTGAACTAGTTTGTCTGCTGTAGAATTTTTAGTGACTTTGTTCATCTCTGTCTGTTAGCAAAATATCTCATGAATCACTGGACAGATTTTTGTAAAACTCTCAGAAAGGAATCGCTGGACTTACGTTGGAGCCCTGGTTCAAGATGGCCGCCGCAGCTGATCGACCTTGACACATAAAGGGTTAAAACTCAGTGGACTTTGCAGACACTGAGCTGAACTCTGGTGTGGGAATAGCTGAGAGTCGTCCACATCACATGACCTGAGCGCTAACGGCGGGCGACAGGCATTCCTTCACGGAATGCTCCTTTTATTTATTTCTGGGAGGACAGCATCCTGACCCGGTTCTGTGTCGGACTAAAACTTTAACTTTTCTTGTAAATCGCTGCCTGTGGACCTGTGTTTATCAAATGTTTTATCGGTTCTGATCCGATTAGGGACTAATGGGAGACGTAACAAAGGTTAAAGGTCACGGCTGATGACTTCAGCCTCAGTTTCGTCTATTATGCTTCTGTTTTGGACAATAAAGGGAAACTAAACCAGATTATTGTTAACACTAACAGCTTGATCTGTTTTTTCTTTTTGTTCTTGTTGATTTATGGTTTTATCTGCAGTGAATGTTCAGGTTTCCTTAATGTTTTTTATGCTAATCAGCATAAGCATAAACTCCTGGAGCTCGGTCAGTTTTACAGCTTGTGACCTGGTTGCTCAACGAAAGGGTAAAAAATGGCAACTTTTAGTGATTTTTTTTATTACAGATAAGGCACAAAAGATGTGTGAAACGACCTATATACATACATACAGTTAAAGACTCTAGTTAGCAGCAGCACTCCCAGCTCAGCTTTCTGGGAAGTGCAAAAAGTTTCACCAAAAACAGCTGGAAGAGCAGCTGCAGCTGCAGCTCCTCCTGCAGTTTATTTACAGTCCAGTGAGTCCAGGGAGTCCAGGGAGTCCTCCTCACTGCCACACGCCCTGCTGCAGGACGTCCGGCAGCGAACTGATCCAGTCCGGGCCGGACCGGGCCAGACACCTGAGCGCCTGGATGAGCAGCGGGGGCGGGGCCAGCCCGCACAGCCAGCCGAACACCTTGTTTCCCAGCAGGCTCCTCCAGCGCTGCGGCTCGTCCTGCAGCCGGGGCAGCCGCGGCGGCTCGGACAGGAACAGCAGCAGCAGGTCCAGGCAGCGCTGCGCGTCCCGCCGCGCTGCCGCGTCGCACGAGACCAGTTTCTGCAGCGCCACGTCGAGCGCGTCGGGTCGCGCGCCGTGCAGCAGGAGGTGCAGCAGGCAGGTGGGGTGCGACAGCTCCACCGCCAGCTGCACCGCGCTCTTCCCCGCGTCTGCGAAGTGAGGACAGCCGCCGCAGCCGTCCAGGTACTCGCGCCGCTCGCGCGCCCCCCCGCAGTCCTTCAGGACCTCCAGCATCATGCGCAGGATGGCCACGCGCTTGTAGCGCACCGCCACGTTCAGGTGCGGCGCGCTCTGGCCGCAGCGGCAGGAGCTGCAGGAGCTGCAGCTCGGCGCCGCGACGGCGCTCACCGAGTACCTGCCGAGGAGGTCGCGTGCATAGTCCTGGTGGTCGTGCACGAGAGCGTAGAGCAGCGCCTCGGAGGGCAGGAAGGCTCGCGGGCGGCCGTCGTTCCAGCAGAGGACCTCCATGCTGCGCATGTCCTCCAGCAGCCAGACCGGCAGCCGCTCCCGCACCGCGCGGTAGAAGGAGAAGGCCGTGCGCTCACAGTGCCGCTGGGACGGGGACAGGGTGTCCAGCGGAGAGGACAGCACCCACGGCATCGGGGGACACCAGAGGGGGACACCAGAGGACTGCCGGGCCTTAGAAACACCAGAAGGATGAGCTCTCAGTCAAACATTTGGGCTCAGCTGTTCCACAGTTTTATAGCCCCCCCCCCACACACACACACACACACACACACACTCACTCACAGACCGCCCCCCCCCCACCTCCTCGTGTGTTCATGTTTATCAGGCTGGCACACAGAGGACAGATCAGGTGTCCCACATAGAGAACATACTGGTCTCCAGCTTCCAACCCGGACAGTAAATAAAAATACACCTCAGTCAAAACACAACTTCTGCAGGAGACACCCCAATAAAAACACACCTTACAGCGGGCGACGGTGTAGTTACCTGTCTGTTTGACTGACACCCAGAAAGCAATAACTGCATCTGAAATTAAACCTGACATGGTAGTAGCTGAGAGTGATCCCCAACAAACACATCACACACCGTCTTTACCTAAAACCTCGGCTGGTGGGTGATATGCATTCCTTCAGGGAACGCTGGCAGACGTTTATACTTACTGTAGTTTCAATTAAACAGCAATTTTTTCCGCTCAGATCGGTGTTAAGATGGTTTAAATAGCTGCTAATTCTAATTTTTAATGTTACTTTTTCTGTATAATGCTGCTGCTTCTGATCAGAGCCGACAGCGTTCCCCAAATGATGGACTGCGGGCCAGATTTGGACCCAAATGAAGTCTTATCTGGACCCGGATTTAACTAAAAACACTCCGAATTTCTAATTTTTCAGCCACAGGCTCCAAAGGCCGCTCAGACTGAGTGATGACTATTAAAACAGATTATTTACAACAGTTAAACAGAACCTTCTCAATAATAGCACTTTCAGAGACATGGCTTAATGATTCAAACATAGATAATATTTATTTTGACGGGTATGAGTTATATTATAAGAACAGGAGCAATAAAAGGGGAGGTGGAGTTGCTCTATTAGTTAATAAAGAAATAAAATGTAAAATCATTCATAAAATGTCTTGGACTATAGATAATATTATGGAAATAATAACAATTGAGATAATAAATAAGATTTCTAAAAACATTATTATAAGTTGTGTATATCGATCACCTGAATCGAACATAGATTTTTTTACAGATAAAATTATAAACGTCTTTGAGAGGAGTTGTAATAAAAACATTGTTTTGTGTGGGGACTTTAACATTGACCTGGCAAATAAAACTGACTCAAATCACATTGTTACATTCATAAACTCAATGCACAGTTTAAATCTTTATCCAATGATATCAAGACCAACAAGAATCACATCCCACAATGCTACAGTAATTGATAATATTTTTACAAATATAACAAACAGAGAGATAATGGGTGGTATTTTGATTACTGATGTAAGTGATCACTTACCAATTTTTACAATTTATAAAGATGTTCAAAGTAGTACAAAAGACATTATAATCAAGGAAAAAATAATAGACACATCAAGAAAAGCTTTGGATAAATTAAAAGACGATTTAAAAAAACAGAACTGGAAGAACGTATATGTTGATGATGTGAACAAAGCATATGATGTGTTTATGAATATTGTAGAAGATTTGTATGGAAAAAATTGTGTAAAAAACAATTATACAAAAAACAATACTGTCAACAAACCATGGATGACAAAAGGCTTAAAAAATGCTTGTAAAAAAAAGAATTACTTATATTCATGTTTCTTGAAATTAAGAACAAAAGAATCGGAGGATAAATATAAGAAGTATAAAAACAAGTTAGTTTTTATCATAAGACAGCATAAAAAGAAATATTATAGTGATTTATTAAATAGAAGTAATGGTGATATGAGGGCAACATGGAAAGTAATGAATGGTGTTCTGAAAAATCATAAAAAACATGCAGGCATTTCACAGCACTTTGTAAAGGAAGACAATGGAATACATGATCTGAACGAAATTGTAAATGAATTTAATCATTATTTTGTGAATGTTGGTCCTAGTCTTGCAGCTAAAATACCAAAAACAGACACAAATGTGAGTCATACAATCACGGGTTGTACCAACAGTATTTTTCTTGATGGAACTGACAAAAAAGAAATAAAGAATATTGTAAAAAATCTTGCAAGCAAAAGATCAAAAGACTGGGTGAACATGGATATGAGAGTTGTAAAGGATATAATGGATTATGTTATTGAGCCATTTACATATATCTGTAATTTATCATTTCAAAATGGTGTATTTCCAGACGGCATGAAGATAGCCAAGGTAATCCCTATCTACAAAAATGGAGAAAAAAATTTGTTTACAAATTATCGGCCAATTTCTTTGTTACCACAGTTCTCAAAGATTTTGGAAAAATTATTTGTAAATAGATTAAATTTATTTATTGATAAACACAATATATTAAGTAGCAGTCAATATGGGTTTAAGTCTAGAAATTCTACATCAATGGCTATCATGGATTTGATTGAACAAATAACAGCAGCTGTTGATCAAAAACAGTATTGTGTTAGTGTTTTTGTTGATTTGAAGAAGGCCTTTGACACCATTAACCACACCATTCTTCTGGAAAAGTTAAATAGATATGGCATAAGAGGTACAGCTTTACAGTGGGTATCTAGTTATCTGGAAAACAGGAAGCAGTTTGTGCAGGTGAATGATACAAGATCTGAACTCTGCAACATTACATGTGGGGTTCCTCAGGGTTCTGTACTTGGGCCAAAGTTGTTTCTTTTATATCTAAATGATTTAGTAAATGTGTCTGGGCTTCTTAAATGTGTATTATTTGCAGATGATACTACCTTTTTCTGTTTAGGAAAAGACATAGAACAAATGATGGAGATGATACAAATAGAATTTATTAAGATACAAACTTGGTTTAAACTAAATAAATTATCATTAAATTTGAATAAAACGAATTATATGATATTTAGTAAAAGAAATAAAGCTATCGATCTTCCTTTTAAAGTTGATGATGTTGAGCTCTGTAGAGTCAATGAGGTTAAGTTCTTGGGTGTTATCATTGATGAAAAGCTGACATGGAAACCCCATGTAAATTACATAAAAACAAAAATAGCCAAATCCATAGCAGTATTGTACAAAGTAAGGGACTTATTTCATGACAAATCTTTATTTATGTTATATAATGCAATAATTGCTCCACACCTGACTTACTGTATTGAAGTCTGGGGGAAAGCATGTAAAACAATTACAAATCCGATTTACATTTTACAGAAACGAGCAATAAGATGTATTACCAGAAAACATTTCAGTCACCCATCAAATGCTTTATTTTGTCAGTTGAAATTATTGAAATTTTATGAGTTGGTTGATTACAATATTTTGAAGGTTATGTATAAAGCTCATAAAAGTTTATTACCTCTTAATATGCAAGTATACTTTGTTAAGAGAGTAAGTAATTACAATCTTAAGGGTATAGAGATGTTTGTAAAGCCTAAGATTCGAACAAATTTGAAGGACCGATGTACTTCGGTACAAGGTATAAGATTGTGGAATAATTTGGAAAGTGAATATAAAAATGCTGGCTCGATAGATATATTTAAGAGAATGATAAAAGTCAAGTTGTTGAAAACATATACAATTGTATAATGTGCAATCATAAGAATTGCTGTACAAGAAGGAGTTGTTTTTTTTTTTTTTTTTTTTTTTTTTCCTTTTGTTGTTATGTTTTATTATTTGAAAACTATCATTGTTTGAATTTGTTTATTTTTGAAAAAAGGGGCAGATATTAATAAGAATTTTTTTTCTTCTTTCTGCTACCTTTCATTTTATTTGTATTTGTATATTCTTTTTTTCTTTTTTTTGTATAGCATTTGTTTTGTTTTTAAATGAAATGAATAAATTAAAAAAAAAAAAAAAAAATCTGGCATGTGAAGTGTTAATTTTAATCAGATTATTTGAGCAGACGTAACTAAAATCTGCTAGCAACAAACTGCAAACATCCTCAACGGTGCCTCAACGATGCACGTTAAGTTTTCTCAATTTAGTGCAGAATTTAAATCAAAATTATGATTTAGCGTCTCATAATTGTGGCTCAGCATCCTAAAATTAGGAGATAAGTCAAAAATATGACGTAGCACCTTAAGATTATGAGATACTGATCTGTGGTGAGAACAGGGAGCAGGTGGAGGAGAGCCTGGAGAGGTGGAGGGATGCACCTGGAGGACAGAGTACCTGTGTGTGACTGAGAGGGAGGCTGCAAGGTCAGAGGTCACAGAGGTGCAGGACTTCATCCGGGCAGGATGGAGCGAATGGAGGAAAGATTTAGGAGTGAGCTAAGGTCAAAGGTCAAAGGAAAGGTTTACAGACAGTGGTGAGAGCAGCCATGTTGGTTTGGAGACAACAGGAAGTGTCAGAGCTGAAGACGTTGATGTTCTCCTTGGGAGGGACGAGGATGGACAGGATTAGGAATGAGGACATCAGAGGTCCAGCACAGGTTGAAGGACAGGGAGACAAAGTTAGAGAGGACAGACTGAGATGGTTGGACATGTGCAGAGGAGGGACAGAAGGATGTTAGAGGCAAAGAGGACATATTTGGATGGAGGTAGAAGGAGGAGGAGAACAGCTGGACGATCTCAAACATAAGATTTATCCTCCTAAAATTATGATTTAGCATAAGTCATATTTTGGATATAATCTGAGATGATAAGATAAATCAGAATTATGTCTTAGAGCAGAGGTTCCCAAACTTTTCAGCTTCTGACCCATAAAATAACAGCAACAAAGCTGTGTGACCTCATCTGTTCGCTGTTTAAACATCCAAAAATGCTAATGATCCTAATAAATAAGAGCATAATGACAACACATCCATTAGCATCCATTATGCTATTTTTAAATCATTCAATTACTTGAATTTGAATTCTCTGTAACAATTATGGTGTAAATATATAATAAAAACTGGGTTTTTAATTGTTACTTGATATTTGGAGATTATCTGAGGACCACTGCTTGGAGTTGGGTGACCCACATTGGGGCCCCGACCCAGACTTTGAGAATCATTTTTTTCTTCCTCGAGGCAGAAATGGCCTTCCACAGTTATTTGACCTGTAAATAAATGTAAATCCTTAGCATCCTCTTGGATCAGACAGTATTTAATCAGATGTGTGGTTTTTAGGACTTTGGTTCTGATGATGTTAAAGTCGACCTGTGATGGCAGCAGAGATCTCATTCTGAAACACGGATCACATGTTCGGTTCCTCTCTTATCATCGATCTGCTCGGACGTGGATCGGTTCTGGTCGGAGTCCTGCCCCTGATCCGAGCGGGTCCGGTTCCGTCTGGTCCCGTACTGTGGGTTTCATCCCGAACTTTTCGGGCATCCTCTCGGAGTCTCGGTTAGCATCAGCGGACTTCTTTGTTTGAAACTTTTTTTTATTCCCACCTCTTCCGCCTTTATTTTTATTGTTATTATTTTTACAGAGTTTTATTAAAACGACGAGCTGTTCTGGTACCGGTTCGACCCGAACTCTGAGTCCGGCTCGTTTTTTTCGCTGAGCTCTTTTTGTTCCGGCAGCAGCGGGGCAGCTAATAGGCTAGCTGGGAAGTTCAGCGTTAGCCGGAGCTACTTTTGTGTTCCTCGTCATGCCGGCGATGCTCGAACGGAACCCGGAGGCTCCCGGGAAGAGGAGAGGCCGGGCCCCGACCGGCGGAACCGGCGCAGGCCCCGGGACGGCGGCGGGCTCCGGCGGGAAGAGCCTGTCCGGTAATGGAACCAGCGCCAACAGCTGCTGGGAAGAAGGAAGTTCGGGCTTCAGCAGCGATGAGGAGCATGGTGGGTAGCCTCGGTCACAGCTGGACCTCTGCGCTCCAGAACCGTTCTGATGAGCTGCCGTGTGTGTGTTCCGACAGGTGGAGGAGGGATGCGGGTCGGACCGCAGTACCAGGCCGTGGTTCCGGACTTTGACCCAGGTAGGGTCCAGAAACGGGACTCCGTAGCCCTGTTAGCCGAGAGGTAGCCTCGAACAACTGGTGAACGAAACTGCTCCAGTTCGGGTCCAATAATCCTGGTTCCGATTGTTCCCACTGTCTGGAAAATGACTTTAAATCTGATCTGAGGCCTGAAAGGATTTCTTCACGAAGAATAATTTAAAAACAGGCAGAAAATCAGAACATCTCGTCTCGGCAAACTCAGAACTTTTCTCGTTGGAGATCCTCAGATCCTCTTTGTTAGAACCTCCTGTCCGTCTGTTAGCAAAATATCATCACTGGATGGACTACAATTAAACTCTTAGAAAGTAATCATTAGAACCCATTACTTTTTTGGAGTCAACCTGATTCAAGATGGCTGCCACAGCCAACTGATCTTTAAAAAACACGAAAATCTGTCAGTTTCAGTGTTATTGTGCTAATATTTGGTGTGGTAGTAGCTGAGAGTCACTGGCAACACACACTCTGAGCTCTACGCTGCTAAAACAACTGTCTGTTAGCAAAATATCTCTCGAAGCAATGAATGAATTTTAAGGAAACTTTCTTGAAATAATCGGTGGATGTACTTCTACAACTCGTTAACTTTCAGAGCCAGTCCAATCTTAGATGGCCACCACACCTAATCATCACAACATTGGGGTATAAGTCTGCCGCCGCTCCGCTTTTCCACGTAAATGGGTTTAAAGATGGCAGAGACGCAGAGCGCATCACTTCCTGTGTGGGCGTGGCCTGAGTTAACATGTTAAAAATACCAAAACCCCTTTGACCCTGTTTCCAGATGTGGCCCAGGCAGCTCAGCTCAGAGACAACCTGGGAATGTTGATCTGGATCCCCAGCAGCTGCCTGAACCAGAACCAGGGTAAGAACGGGCCGGTAACCTGGTAACCCGGTAACCCGGCTGCTGTCGGGTTTGAAGTCGTCTGGAAGCTGTCGGGGCGTTCAGAGGCTGATTCTGTGTTTCGTTGCAGTGGATGAGTACATCACCATCGCCAAGGAGAAACATGGCTACAACATGGAGCAGGTTCGTGTTTCTGTCCCAGCTGCTCTCTCCTCTTAAATCAGTCCAGTTCAAGATGGCCGCCACTGCCAATAGACCTTATCAACGCAGAAATGGCTCCGTCAGATTTACAGATGTTTAGCTAAAGTTCGGTTTGGTGGTATCATGACATCACATGAGGTTGAGCATAACGTTAATTTCAAGGTTTGACCAAAATTGAAGATGATCTTAGTTTAAACCAGCGGTGTCTGGTCCTGGTCCTGGTCCTGGTCCTGGTCCTGGTCCTGGACCTCGACTTCCATCCTGCAGGTTGTAGATGTTTCTCTGCTCCTCAGCAGCTCTTCAGGTTCTGCAGAAACCTGTTCATCACTCGGTCAGTCGAAGCAGAGAAACATCTACAACCTGCAGGATGGTGGTCCTCCAGGACCAGGACCAGGACTGGTTTAAGTTAGTTCTCATTCTTCTTGGTTTGACAAGTTTTCTCTTTTCAGCTTGTTAGCAGCCTTCCCCTTGTTTATATTTAACCAATGGGATAAAAATCGGCACCTGACCAGGCTTCCAGTCTCACCCATCTGTCGCTTGTCTCTAACGGTTTTCCCGTTTCTCCGTCAGGCTCTGGGAATGCTCTTCTGGCACAAACACAACATCGAGAAATCTCTGGCCGACCTGCCGAACTTCACTCCGTTTCCCGACGAGTGGACGGTGGAGGACCGGGTTCTGTTTGAGCAGGCCTTCAGCTTCCACGGGAAGAGCTTCCACCGCATCCAGCAGATGGTAAGTCCCTGTTAGTGGACCGAGGTGGTTCTGGAACGGGCTCCGTTTCTGATTTATAAATAACAACACGGTCTGATACACCTGGTTTCTTTTTTTTTTTTTTTCCTTCTTTTTTTTCCTTTTTTCTTTTTTTTATTATTTTTATTTTTATTTGGATCAGATATTGACATCAACATTTAGCATATCACTCCTCACCGACCAAACCTGTTGGTATGGCCCAGCTAAAGCTACAATAAATTGGTCTGGTACATTCTCGAATCCATGTGGCCCCACACAAGATTATCCTCCCATGTCTCTATCCGGGTTTTTCCTTTTTTTTTTTTTTTTTT
>NC_051439.1:22535814-22540903 GCF_001649575.2 Kryptolebias marmoratus
GCGGCTCGTCCTGCAGCCGGGGCAGCCGCGGCGGCTCGGACAGGAACAGCAGCAGCAGGTCCAGGCAGCGCTGCGCGTCCCGCCGCGCTGCCGCGTCGCACGAGACCAGTTTCTGCAGCGCCACGTCGAGCGCGTCGGGTCGCGCGCCGTGCAGCAGGAGGTGCAGCAGGCAGGTGGGGTGCGACAGCTCCACCGCCAGCTGCACCGCGCTCTTCCCCGCGTCTGCGAAGTGAGGACAGCCGCCGCAGCCGTCCAGGTACTCGCGCCGCTCGCGCGCCCCCCCGCAGTCCTTCAGGACCTCCAGCATCATGCGCAGGATGGCCACGCGCTTGTAGCGCACCGCCACGTTCAGGTGCGGCGCGCTCTGGCCGCAGCGGCAGGAGCTGCAGGAGCTGCAGCTCGGCGCCGCGACGGCGCTCACCGAGTACCTGCCGAGGAGGTCGCGTGCATAGTCCTGGTGGTCGTGCACGAGAGCGTAGAGCAGCGCCTCGGAGGGCAGGAAGGCTCGCGGGCGGCCGTCGTTCCAGCAGAGGACCTCCATGCTGCGCATGTCCTCCAGCAGCCAGACCGGCAGCCGCTCCCGCACCGCGCGGTAGAAGGAGAAGGCCGTGCGCTCACAGTGCCGCTGGGACGGGGACAGGGTGTCCAGCGGAGAGGACAGCACCCACGGCATCGGGGGACACCAGAGGGGGACACCAGAGGACTGCCGGGCCTTAGAAACACCAGAAGGATGAGCTCTCAGTCAAACATTTGGGCTCAGCTGTTCCACAGTTTTATAGCCCCCCCCCCACACACACACACACACACACACACACTCACTCACAGACCGCCCCCCCCCCACCTCCTCGTGTGTTCATGTTTATCAGGCTGGCACACAGAGGACAGATCAGGTGTCCCACATAGAGAACATACTGGTCTCCAGCTTCCAACCCGGACAGTAAATAAAAATACACCTCAGTCAAAACACAACTTCTGCAGGAGACACCCCAATAAAAACACACCTTACAGCGGGCGACGGTGTAGTTACCTGTCTGTTTGACTGACACCCAGAAAGCAATAACTGCATCTGAAATTAAACCTGACATGGTAGTAGCTGAGAGTGATCCCCAACAAACACATCACACACCGTCTTTACCTAAAACCTCGGCTGGTGGGTGATATGCATTCCTTCAGGGAACGCTGGCAGACGTTTATACTTACTGTAGTTTCAATTAAACAGCAATTTTTTCCGCTCAGATCGGTGTTAAGATGGTTTAAATAGCTGCTAATTCTAATTTTTAATGTTACTTTTTCTGTATAATGCTGCTGCTTCTGATCAGAGCCGACAGCGTTCCCCAAATGATGGACTGCGGGCCAGATTTGGACCCAAATGAAGTCTTATCTGGACCCGGATTTAACTAAAAACACTCCGAATTTCTAATTTTTCAGCCACAGGCTCCAAAGGCCGCTCAGACTGAGTGATGACTATTAAAACAGATTATTTACAACAGTTAAACAGAACCTTCTCAATAATAGCACTTTCAGAGACATGGCTTAATGATTCAAACATAGATAATATTTATTTTGACGGGTATGAGTTATATTATAAGAACAGGAGCAATAAAAGGGGAGGTGGAGTTGCTCTATTAGTTAATAAAGAAATAAAATGTAAAATCATTCATAAAATGTCTTGGACTATAGATAATATTATGGAAATAATAACAATTGAGATAATAAATAAGATTTCTAAAAACATTATTATAAGTTGTGTATATCGATCACCTGAATCGAACATAGATTTTTTTACAGATAAAATTATAAACGTCTTTGAGAGGAGTTGTAATAAAAACATTGTTTTGTGTGGGGACTTTAACATTGACCTGGCAAATAAAACTGACTCAAATCACATTGTTACATTCATAAACTCAATGCACAGTTTAAATCTTTATCCAATGATATCAAGACCAACAAGAATCACATCCCACAATGCTACAGTAATTGATAATATTTTTACAAATATAACAAACAGAGAGATAATGGGTGGTATTTTGATTACTGATGTAAGTGATCACTTACCAATTTTTACAATTTATAAAGATGTTCAAAGTAGTACAAAAGACATTATAATCAAGGAAAAAATAATAGACACATCAAGAAAAGCTTTGGATAAATTAAAAGACGATTTAAAAAAACAGAACTGGAAGAACGTATATGTTGATGATGTGAACAAAGCATATGATGTGTTTATGAATATTGTAGAAGATTTGTATGGAAAAAATTGTGTAAAAAACAATTATACAAAAAACAATACTGTCAACAAACCATGGATGACAAAAGGCTTAAAAAATGCTTGTAAAAAAAAGAATTACTTATATTCATGTTTCTTGAAATTAAGAACAAAAGAATCGGAGGATAAATATAAGAAGTATAAAAACAAGTTAGTTTTTATCATAAGACAGCATAAAAAGAAATATTATAGTGATTTATTAAATAGAAGTAATGGTGATATGAGGGCAACATGGAAAGTAATGAATGGTGTTCTGAAAAATCATAAAAGACNCAGGCAGCTGGACTGTCAGCTGGTGTCCATCAAGAAGCAGGTCTCTGGACCCGTCTCAGTTTGTCTTCACCGGAGACAAACAGGACGACTTGTTTGCTAACTGGTGTCTCTCTTCCTGCCTGTTAGAATCAGACGATCAAACAAACAAACAGCCTTCTGAAGGAGCAGCTCAGCTCCGGAGTGGAGGAGTTCAAGCAGCCCGAGGTAACCGGAACCGCTCGGTTCCTGAGCCAGAACCACTCCGTGTTTCTAGATGTTCCTCTCAGACGTTCCTTTCTTTCTGCTCTTCAGATGAGCCAGAAGTTCAACAACCGTTGGACCACAGAGGAGCAGCTGCTCGCCGTCCAAGGTAAGAGGCGACGCTCCTCAGCTGCCTGCGAGCGGCTCACGATCATCTGTTCCAGTTTGTTCTCCAAACTGAAGCAGGAACGTCAGAACCTGAACGGGTCGAAGTTTCAACATTTTTAGTTTTCTACACAGTTTAGCAGCTTTGTTCTCCTTCATTGGGAACCGGGTGCTTCGACTTTTAGTTCTGCTCATCTTAGCTCACGTTCTGCTCGTCTTAGCTCACGTTCTGCTCGTTTTAGCTCGTCTTAGCTCGTGTTCTCCTCATCTTAGCTCACGTTCTGCTCGTTTTAGCTCGTCTTAGCTCGTGTTCTCCTCATCTTAGCTCACGTTCTGCTCTTTTTAGCTTTCTTACGGATGTAAACTGGAGTATCTGTGATTGTGTTCCTCATGTTCTGGTAGAACCGCAGCAGGTTCTATGTTCTTGTTCCTGAGTCAGCAGCTTCTGTCTCTTTCCAGCCATCAGGAAATACGGGCGGGACTTCCAGGCCATCTCCGACGTGATCGGGAACAAGTCTGTGGTCCAGGTGAAGAACTTCCTGGTGAACTACAGACGGAGGTTCAACCTGGACGAGGTTCTTCAGGAGTGGGAGGCGGAGCAGGAGATGGAAGGAGGAGGAGGAGGAGGAGACGCAGGGGAGAAGGAGAATGAGGAGGAGGAGGAGAAGATCATGGAGGTGTGTTCTGCTGAGGATGAAGGAGCTGCTTCTGAGCAGAGAGTGAAGGTGAGATGGACTTTCAGGCTTTCTTTCGGCTCAAAATAATAAAAATAATAATGATAATGTTATTTTTCTGCAGGACTCAAATCTTCCGGTGCATTCTGAAAAACCTCTGTCCAACTGATCCCCCCCTGACCTCTGACCTCTGAGGGATTTCTTTCATTAATTCGTGTTTTTTTTATCTTTATTTTTTTGTACCGGTCAGGTTTGAGGTTTGACTTCTGGCTCCAGCGTTGTCACGTCTCTCTGAGCCGTTTTATTTGTCTGTTTTTAATCTGTTTCCTTCTTTGTTTGGGGAGTGGGTTCCTTTTTTTTAAGGTTTTACTCTATTTTTAGAAGAAATGCAATAAAGTACATGAATGAATTTTTGTTTCGTCTGTTTTAAAGTTTCCTCTCCGATGTCAGGCCGAGGTTTCTTTTTAAATATTCCTTCTTGTTTTGTTTTTATGACCAGGTGACGGATGTAAACAGAATTTTCTCAGTATTTATAAATATTTTCACATAATTGCACTGAAATAAAGTGTGGTTAACTGAGGAGAAACGGGTTCTCAGACAGAGTGTTTGTTTGTTTTTGTTTTTAAACCAATCAGTAAATTCATAATGAGAGGGGATGGGTCAGTTTTAGTTTCAGACATCTGGACGTCTTTGTCCCCGTCTTCAAACTGATCCGTCTCTTTGGGAGTCAGCTGGACCCGAGGAGGAACCGCACGATTCTCTTCCTGATGTCACTCAAAGAAGCAGCAGGTTTGAGCTAACCAATCAGAAGCTTCCAAATCCATGACATCATCTGAGCCTTCCCAAACTGAACACATCTAATCTTAAGTTAATTAAAAAATAATGAAATCTTATTATCTAGGCATTTAGAAAACAGAAATAACAAAAAAAGTTTATTCTGATTTAATGTCAAACAGTGAGTTTTTTAATATGCTGGATTTAAATATTAAACTGGATTGTCCTTCTACAGGCCTTATTATTAAATTCCTTTAATTTCTTGAACAAATTTCATTGTGACGCTGTTTAATAAAGTTTAAATAATCTTCTAAATTATAGACAAGAAACCAATAAGTGTGTAGATAGTTATAGATTAAAATGTTTATGTATGTAATTGTTTAAATTGGATTAAGTCAGAACTCACAGCAAGAGAGTGGTGAATTTCTGCATCTTTATTTAAAAAAAAAATAGTGTAAAAAACGGAACAAATCAGGATCAAATTCAGGGAGAAAAAGGGGAGAAATATAGCTTTTTTTAAGAATAAATAGGTGTAAAAATATTATAAACAAGAAACATGCAACAATCCTGACTCATTAATCTGAATTTATTTCAAATTGTCGCATTTTTCAATCATGTTTGACTGTTTACAGTGTTTGTAGGAGGCTCTTATTCGGGACATTCACCACCAAGCTGCCCGGGCGGGAGCGCCCTCTGGCGGCCATCTTCACTTTGGGCGGGAGCGCCCTCTGGTGGCCATCTTCTCTTTGGGCGGGAG
>NC_051439.1:22550779-22555329 GCF_001649575.2 Kryptolebias marmoratus
CCGAGTGTGAGAGTCCGAGTGTGAGTCCGGGTGTGTGAGTCCAGGTGTGTGAGTCCGAGTGTGAGAGTCCGAATGTGTGAGTCCGAGTGTGTGAGTCCGAGTGTGAGTCCGAGTGTAAGTCCGGGTGTGTGAGTCCAGGTGTGTGAGTCCAGGTGTGTGAGTCCGAGTGTGAGAGTCCGAGTGTGAGAGTCCGAGTGTGTGAGTCCGAGTGTGAGTCCGAGTGTGAGTCCGAGTGTGAGTCCGAGTGTAAGTCCGGGTGTGTGAGTCCAGGTGTGTGAGTCCAGGTGTGTGAGTCCAGGTGTGAGTCCCTCTCTCTGTGTTTCCACAGAAACTGATGAGCTCACATTCAGAGAAGCTGCTGGAGTTGGAGCTGGAGCTGCGTTCTCTCCGTCTCCTTCGAGACGAGGTGGAGAACCTGCGGGGAACTCTGGAGAACGTCCGGACTCGGCTCGGTTCTCTGGAACAAGGGGGGCGGTGCGGCAGTGGGTCGACTCACACTCTGGGTCAGTTCAGCCAGAAACACGGGAGTAAAAATAAAAACAATCCCGTCTGACGGACGAATGTCTCGACTCTTTGCAGCGTCTCTGGAGACTCAGCTGAATCGACACGACGACATGCTGAGCGTCCACGAGATCCGGCTGGCCGACATGGACCTGCGCTTCCAGGTGCTGGAGAC
The DNA here is from genome assembly GCF_001649575.2 of Kryptolebias marmoratus. Classification (NCBI taxonomy): domain Eukaryota; kingdom Metazoa; phylum Chordata; class Actinopteri; order Cyprinodontiformes; family Rivulidae; genus Kryptolebias; species Kryptolebias marmoratus. Next base: position 22,551,456 of record NC_051439.1, read on the forward strand.
GGCGAGCTACAACGGGACTCTAATCTGGAAGATCCGGGATTACAAGAGGCGGAAACAGGAGGCGGTGGCGGGAAAGACTCTGTCTCTTTACTCCCAGCCGTTCTACACGGGATACTTTGGGTACAAGATGTGCGCTCGGGTTTATTTAAACGGGGACGGAATGGGGAAGGGGACGCACCTGTCTCTGTTCTTCGTGGTGATGAGAGGAGAGTACGACGCTCTGCTGCCGTGGCCTTTCAAACAAAAGGTACCATCTGCTTTTATTATTTTTTTAGTGAGGCTTTCAGAAAGTCGTACGAGCTAATGCAGATTAAACCGTTTAAAGTGCTCTTGGGTGCCCCCTGCTGGCCTGGAGACCCAAACCTTTACTTTGCGACCCTGACCCGGTCTGTGTGTCCCTCAGGTGACTCTGATGCTGATGGACCAGGGTCCCTCCAGGAAGCACCTCGGCGACGCCTTCAAGCCCGACCCGAACAGCAGCAGCTTCCGGCGGCCCGTGGCCGAGATGAACATCGCCTCCGGCTGTCCTCTGTTCGTGTCTCAGAGCGTCCTGGAGACGGGCAGCTACATCAAAGACGACACCATCTTCATCAAGGTGGGAGGGCCGTCTCCGTCCTTTCTTCTGCAAAATAAAACGAATCCGGAGCTCTGAAATGTTCTAAAGCTGCGGGCAGACGTGTCTCCTGGTTCCTCTTCCAGTTTCTGTAAAACTAGAGTTTAGCCTTTACCTCTGATTGGTGCCATGGCAGCACCTGTTCCCACCCACCTCTGAATCTTTAAATAAAGATTTAAATAAAAGTTCTTCACTTTATTCTAACGTCAACTTTAACTCGAAAGGGAACAGAGCACCCACGCTTTTATTTAGAGTTTCCCATAGAACTTTGAAATATCTCCTGAATCACTGGAGCTTCCTCTACGACTCATTGGTCAACCCGATTCAAAATGGCCGCCACAGCTAACGTGACAAACACGGAAATGTCTGCTGTCGGTCTGTCGGTCGATTTTTAAAACTTTTCATCCAACATTTGTTGAGCTGGAAGCTGACAGAGACCTCCAGCTTTGACGCTGAAGCTAAGATCTTTGTTTAAAATTCAAAATGGCTGCCACAGCTTCAGAGATATAGTTTGGTCATGCTACTTCCTGTTAGCAGAATATCTCTGGATCCGTTTGACAGATTTAGTTGAAACTCTCAGAAAGTAATCGCTCGGGTTCGGCTTCTTCTATTAGTAGTTTGATTCGCATATTTTCAAAATAAAAGCTGACTTTAATGTTTATCTTAACAAAAGCTACAAAGAGCCACGTGTGGCCCGAGAGCCGGCGGTTGCAGACCCCTGCTCTGGGGTCACGTTAGGACAACCGGCTGATGAATGTCATCTTGATTGGCAGGTCACAGTGGACACGTCGGACCTCCCCGACCCGTGACAGTTCTCCTCCTCCGCTTCGAGATACTTTCATCGGTGCCAGATCGGCGCAGGATCGGTGACGACGGAGTCTGGCTGGGCGGACGGGAGGCAGCCAATCAGAGGCCGGAGGGGGCGTGTCCTGTTCTGCTCACGGAACCGTGCGTCTGTCCGGCTGTGTGTGAACGGGTCGCAGCAGAACCAGCAGCCGGCCACGCTTCTTATTTATTGCGCTTACTGAAGCTTGCTGGGAAATGACAAAGAAAAACGGAGGCAGAACCAGAACCAGAAGGTGACCAGAACAAAGCGGTCAAACTCAGAACTATATCTACTAAACAATTAAACCCATTCATACTAACTGGTTTCGGACCGGCTGATGTCACACCTATGCACACTAGTTTTTTATTTTAGTTACTAGCCTGGCTAGTTACTGACACACTAACCAGTTTCAGTCAGACTAGTTAGTCCCAGAGTGGAGCCTGACTAGTCCCCCTAACCAGTTTTATTCTTAGAGAACCGGTTTTGTTCCAGTGTTTGAGATTTTTCAGGGTAGTTGGGTTTAACCAGCTCCTCCTTCGACCCGGTTCCTGGGTTTAACTAGTTGTGTAAACTTCCTCACGAGGAGAGAACAGAACCTTTGAGCAGTTCTTACAGAACCGCAGCAGCGGGCGTCCATCTGGACCGGAGAGACGGGCTGGAACCGGAAGGTCCAGAGTAACAGAACTCATCAGAACCACAAGTCGAACGAACCCGAAGAAATGAAGTGAATATAAACGACTCCAGTCGGGTTTTAGAAACGGGCCTCCGAACCGGACCGGGTTTTTCAGAACAGACGGGATTTGTCCAACTTTTTGTTTTGATTCATTTGCACAACTTAAATGTTTGTTGAAGTGTAAAAATAAACAAAATCTAAAATCATCAGCTGTTTTCCCTCCTTTTTGAACTACAACAAGGAGTCTCCAGAAGAAGGGTGACGATGTAATCGACTGTTTCTGTCTGTTAGCAAAATATCTCATCTGCTACTGGATGGACTTTAATGAAACTGAGTCATAACTCAGTTATCTTCACAGATACTGAGCTCAGATTTGGCGTGGTAGTAGCTGAGAGTCATCCTCAGCAGACTCTGAGGGCGAAGAGCTGGTGATGTGCTCTGTAGCAAGAAATACGAGCAAAATAGTTTAAAAACTAAGGCGTTATTCTTTCACTTCTCACTGTTTTACTCTAAAGTAAAGAGGGGCGGACCACTTTATTCAAAATGGTGGCCACTGCTTTAGGATGTGGTCACCCAAAGTCACGTCCATGTTTGTTTTTTACCAAATTATAGAAATGTGTGAAGAAGGAAAATGCTTCAAACAGTTAATTGATTGAGATGGTGAAGTCTAAAATAAAATCACATAATTTTGCAGTAACACCTGTTGGGAAGCAGGAGCAAACCTTTGGTATACTGCGAGGAGTTTCACCTCCGGACAGGTGGAGGAGGCTGGTGCCGGTCCGACAGGTGGTGGTTCTGTTGAAGGTTTGTCTCTCAGGTTCTCCTCTGCAGAACGTTACCTGCAGTCATTTAATTTCCACCAGGAGCTAAACTAACCACATCCACCAAACCTTCTGGTCCCTCAGAAGCTGAAAAGACCCTAATATTAATTTTAAATTAGTGTAATTAATTTAAATGAGAGACTCAGAAAACAAGCACCTTTTATTCTTTTATTTCGCCTTTAATTCAAACGGCTGCAGTACCGCTGCTGGACGGCAGGGGACAGCGTCGCGCCGAACCGGCGCTCTTCCGCCGCGGAAGGAATAACAGAAGAAAAACGTTTTTTTTTATTTATTTTCAACAGTTTTCAGCCTCGGAGTCAAATTGAGGAGTCGGAGGCAGCTTTCCTTTCTAACTTCTCGGCGGACTCGGTGAGTTATTCTTCGTGTGTTTGTGTCGAACCGGGTCTGTTCCGAATCCCCGCGGGTCAGCCGGCGGCCTGCTTTCACAGCTGGGAGCTATTAACTCACAGCCCGCTGATAGGCAAGAAAATTAAAGTTTTTAACAAACAGGACGAGGAATTACAGATAAAACACGTTTTTACAAAATCAGAGGCTTTAAAAAGTTTAAAACATTTTGAGTTTTTTTCTTTATTTTAAAAACTTTTATCGCCTCTGATGAGTTCAGGAGGGTTCAGCCCGAAAAAATCCCCCTAAACTTCATTATTTTAAGGAACAAAATGCCGACATTCACCTGTATGAGACACGTAGAGACCCGAGATCAAAGGAAACGCTGAAGCCGGTCACCATGGTAACCGCACACCTGCGTCTGAGGCAGACAGAAACACAAACTGGAAAGTGAGCCTCAAACAAACATGTTAATGTTTAATTTATAAATGTGTGAGTGAAGAGAGTTTGTTTCTAAAAGTTTAAGACTGTTTAGAGCACCAACAGGACCGGGTTTAGAGCTCCAACAGGACCGGGTTTAGAGCTCCAACAGGACC
>NC_051439.1:22556448-22569620 GCF_001649575.2 Kryptolebias marmoratus
AGAGTTCTAACAGAACCAGGTTCAGAGCTCCAACAGGACCGGGTTTAGAGCTCCAACAGGACCGGGTTTAGAGCTCCTAACAGGACCGGGTTTAAAGCTCCTAACAGGACCGGGTTTAAAGCTCCTAACAGGACCGGGTTTAGAGCTCCTAACAGGACCGGGTTTAAAGCTCCTAACAGGACCGGGTTTAGAGCTCCAACAGGACCGGATCTCCATTATTCTGTGTTTTTCCTCCATCTAAGGTCATAGTTTGCTGTTTCCAGATGTTTTTTTGTTTCCCTTTTTAAATAAAGTTTTATTTTACAACATTTCATTCCTCCAGATGTGTGAACCTTTATCCAGCTGTGTCAGTCCGAGCCGCCTCTCACCTGCTGACGCTCAGTAAATGTTGAATATTTTTATTTCATGGTTGTGTTCTCAGATAAAATGTTTGCGCTCCAGACTTTGCGTCGCCGTTCTCCTCTGCAGCTTCTACGGCCGTTTTCCTCCCGAACGTTACCGACGCTCACGCTGTTCACCAAGGTGAGCCACTCCGTTTATAACCTTCCTTCTTAATGAAATGAGACGGTAGCTGTAGATGGAGATGTGTAGCGTTAGCCCTGGTTGTTTGTAAATCACCACAGACAGATTGAAAGCTGTCCTGTCTCCGTAGGACACGTGTCCTCTGTGTGACGAAGCTAAAGAGGAGCTGCAGCCGTTCAGACACAGGGTGAGGAGGATCTCTGCGCCCAGTCCTTTAAACCAAGAAGTTCCACCGTTTTTAGGAAAAATCAGATGATTCTGAATCTGCTGGCAGCAACTCGTCTCTACAGATGTTCCAGATGTTCTTCTCCCATCAGTCTGTAAACATCTGGACCTGAGGTTGTCCCATTCTGTCTGTTCAACAGTCCTGAATGGGAGCAGATGTTGTTAATGCACCCCCATACCATCAGAGAGGCAGGCTGACCTCAGAACAGTTCTCACATCTGTTCACATCTGGCTGCTTCTTTGCCTGATAGAGCTTTAAGCAGCACGGTGAACTGTGTTTACAGAACAGAACCAGAACCAGCCTTGACCTTTGACCTCAGAGGTTTCTACAGGTTGATTTAATGACCTAGAGATGATGGAGATCCAAAGCTGAGGAACTTTATTCTAAAATTCTTCCTCCAGTTTTAGAACCTCTGCCCATCTTTACGACCTGAACGCTGTTTTTATCTCCTCTGACCAACCTGCAGATAATTAACCTCGTTAGTCAATTAAAGGCTCCTCCAGATGTTTCTGATTTGGACCTCTTGGTTTTACAGCCTCTTGTTGCTCCTGGATCAACGTTTTGAGTCATGTTGCTGCCATCAGAGTCAAAATTATCTCATCTTTTTTTTAAATCAATTTAAATTTGATCCATTTTATTGTTTTTTTTTTACATTTTCCACAACGTTTCCACTCTTCATGACCTCAGTTTTGATGTACATTAATGTACAAAAATGTACTTTTTCCTTCGACATAAAAACATGTATACAGTCTGTAAGACGTATCTCTTGGTGTCCCCCAGTTTGTCCTGCAGCTCGTGGACATCGGTCTCCCGGAGAACAAACACTGGTGGGACAGGTACAGGTGGGACATCCCCGTGTTCCACCTGGACGGACAGTTTGTGATGAAACACAGAGTGGACATGGACCAGCTGGACAGACTGCTGCGGGACGCCGAGAAACAACAGATGTGACGTTTTTAATGAAGCAATGTGAATTTATTTATCATTAAACCGTCCAGATGAACAAATGAATCTGTTGTTTTTTTTAGGTTGAGGCTCAAACAACCAATCACGACAGCTGGGTTCACCTGAATCTCACAAAACGCCATAAAATAGTGATGCATCTTTTTTTAAAGAAAATATACCTGAATATATCTGTTTACAAAGTGATAATCTGGGTTTAATGGCTGCCGTTTGTGTCGGAGGTTCTGTCAGGATGGAGATCAGCTGACTGACCAGAAGGACGCTGATTGGCTGTCTCACTCTGTGGTTATTTTATTCGTTCTTCATCAGTCAACTGTAGAAACAATGGAAACTAATCGAGGACGATTCTGCCTCGAGTTCAGAGCTGAAGTTAAAATCCATGTATGTTTGTTTGTTTTGAGCCACCGTGTTGTGGTTTTGGGGGGCCGTTTCCTCGGCAACATGCCCCTCCCACTTCGGCAGCAGGGCTGTCAGTCACGGCGTAACGTGACCCTTTAACGAATTCAAACGCGTATTTGAACAAACGGCAGCGATGTGAATCGATCTGAAGTTTATTTTTTTTCTGTCATTGGTTTACATGGAGGGGGCGGGGCTTAAAGATGGCCCACTAGGGGGCGTTCGTCCTTTGTGGCTTCAGCTTTAAGGTTCTGGTCTGGATGGTTTTCGTCTCTTACCTCTGTTCGTGGCTGGGTGATATTTTGCTAACAGACAGGATGTTCACCTTTCTGCTTTTATGTTTTTTATTGTTTGAATTCTTCTAAATGTTTATTTATTGGAAGCAATTATCTCAAAGTTCTGCTGAATAGAAACTCCAAACAGATGTTGACCAACGTTTGGCTCGGTATCCGACCTGGAGCCAGTTGGCTGTGGCGGCCATCTTGAATCGACAGGAGACGAGTCCTCGGGTTTGACCTCACCTGATCCCGTCAGCTCATGAATCATTCAAACATTTGGCTCGGCGCTTCTGGTTCTCGTCCAATCGGAGCCGAGTCCCCCTGTGGGGACCAGGAAGTGGTGTCGGGTGTCGGGGTTGCCGTGGAAACGCCGGGCGCTCACAGGGGAGTTTTTTGGGCCCAGCAGCAGATCTATGGATATACATTTCGCCCTGCAGCGGGTCAAGAGGAAGATCTTTAACCTCCAGCAGCAGCTGAAGTAAGATCACCCCGGGAAGGAATGCATATCGCCCGCCACCCTTCAGCCCGACCATCTCGTGATGATGGCGTCGTGACCAAACATGGAAATAACGTTCAGGATGACTCCCAGCTACTACCACACCAAATTTTAGCTGGATGTCTGTTGAATTGACAGAAATATGGCCACTTCCTTGTTCGCCAAGGTTGACTGGCTGTGGCAGCCATCTTGAGTCGGATTGACTCCAGAAGTTAATCACTTATAGACGTCCATCCAGTGATTGGTTCCTGGAGGTTTTGTTGAAATCTGTCCAGTGGTTCTTGAGATATTTTGCTAACATACGGCAGTCACCCGTCTGTCAGCTGCGAGCAGCAACGAAGGCTCTGATTGGTCAGATTTACGTTCAGGTAGAAAAACATCCGGTTTGTTTGTTGTGTGACCTGAGGAAACCTTGGATCGGATCCTTCCAGAGACCGGTTGGTTAGTCGGTTTAACTAGTTTGACTGGTAGTTAAACTGGTCTGACCTGTGTGTGTGTTGAAGGCGGACGGGTAAACGCCGTCGCTCTCCGGTGAATATCTGAATCTTCTTCTTCTTCTTCTTTGCTCGGGTCGGTTTGAAGTTTCTGTAAACGTTCCCGGCGTGTCCAGATGTGAACACATGTTTTTCTGTTTTCCAGTGAAAGCAGTTCGGAGAGCGGCCGGTCCGTATGGAGCCCCAGCAAGGAACTCAAGGAGTCTCTGGTGGACATGTACAGAGGTAAATCAAATAAATAAAAGCTTATTTTTCTGCTGAAGTATCAGTACTCAGGTACTACTGTGTGTCTGATGTTTTAAGTACAGTTTAATGTGAAATATTTGGTTTAAAATCCTTTTAGAATCAGCTTTAAATAGTTAGGGGTGTAATGAGTCAGTCTGTCCACCAGGGGGAGCTGTGTTTCTTTAAACAGTGATTCCAGCTGATGGGGTTTGATCTGAGGGTGATATGCATCCATCCAAGGAGTGCTTGTTCCCCCTCAGGAGGAAGTCCAGTAAAAGGTCCTGACGGCGTTCAACTGAAAAACAGGAAACCAGGAAACCAGACTCGTCTCCACGTTTTAACCATCGGCTGAACGATGGCTTCCTGGTTTCTGTTTATTCCTAACTCCTCCTGCAGACTTTCTGCCGTTTTAGCTGTTTAAATCAAAACCTTTGGCTCGTTCAGCTGATTCGGCTGCTGGGACTTTAGGTTTTCAAAATATTTAACTTTATTTACAAATATTTTCCCCACAGAAACACATGAAGATTCTTCAGTTTCTTTGAAATCTGTTTGTCTTCTTATGCTACTTTTAGCTTTCAGCTAGCCTTTAGCTACTTTTAGTGTTTACCTATCCTTTTGATGGTACCTTTAGCCTCATGATACATTTAGTCCCTGTTCCTGTATTAGCTTACATTTTACTACTTTTAAGCTATGAGCTACTCTTAGCTTTCAGCTAGCCTTCAGCTACTTTTAGCTAGTGTTAGATGTTTGTAGCTTGTGGTTACTGGTTTTACTGTTTATGTAGCATTTTTCAACTTTTAGCTGTTAGCTTATTATTCCTTTCAGTTTCTCGCCTTTTTCTTTGTTAATCTCGTATTTTTCTTGTTAGCTTTCAGCTCATTTTAGCTTTTAATAAATAGAATCCTTCGGCTCGTTCAGCTGATTCAGGTGCTGGGACTTCAGGTTTTCTAAATATTTAACTTTATTTACAAATATTTTCCCCACAGAAACACATGAAGATTCTTCAGTTTCTTTGAAATCTGTTTGTCTTCTTATGCTACTCTTAGCTTTCAGCTAGCCTTTAGCTACTTTTAGTGTTTACCTATCCTTTTGATGGTACCTTTAGCCTCATGATACATTTAGTCCCTGTTCCTGTATTAGCTTACATTTTACTACTTTTAAGCTATGAGCTACTCTTAGCTTTCAGCTAGCCTTCAGCTACTTTTAGCTAGTGTTAGATGTTTGTAGCTTGTGGTTACTGGTTTTACTGTTTATGTAGCATTTTTCAACTTTTAGCTGTTAGCTTATTATTCCTTTCAGTTTCTCGCCTTTTTCTTTGTTAATCTCGTATTTTTCTTGTTAGCTTTCAGCTCATTTTAGCTTTTAATAAATAGAATCCTTCGGCTCGTTCAGCTGATTCAGGTGCTGGGACTTCAGGTTTTCTAAATATTTAACTTTATTTACAAATATTTTCCCCACAGAAACACATGAAGATTCTTCAGTTTCTTTGAAATCTGTTTGTCTTCTTATGCTACTCTTAGCTTTCAGCTAGCCTTTAGCTACTTTTAGTGTTTACCTATCCTTTTGATGGTACCTTTAGCCTCATGATACATTTAGTCCCTGTTCCTGTATTAGCTTACATTTTACTACTTTTAAGCTATGAGCTACTCTTAGCTTTCAGCTAGCCTTCAGCTACTTTTAGCTAGTGTTAGATGTTTGTAGCTTGTGGTTACTGGTTTTACTGTTTATGTAGCATTTTTCAACTTTTAGCTGTTAGCTTATTATTCCTTTCAGTTTCTCGCCTTTTTCTTTGTTAATCTCGTATTTTTCTTGTTAGCTTTCAGCTCATTTTAGCTTTTAATAAATAGAATCCTTCGGCTCGTTCAGCTGATTCAGGTGCTGGGACTTCAGGTTTTCTAAATATTTAACTTTATTTACAAATATTTTCCCCACAGAAACACATGAAGATTCTTCAGTTTCTTTGAAATCTGTTTGTCTTCTTATGCTACTCTTAGCTTTCAGCTAGCCTTTAGCTACTTTTAGTGTTTACCTATCCTTTTGATGGTACCTTTAGCCTCATGATACATTTAGTCCCTGTTCCTGTATTAGCTTACATTTTACTACTTTTAAGCTATGAGCTACTTTTAGCTTTCAGCTAGCCTTTTGATACTTTTAGCTAGTGTTAGATGTTTTCACTGTTTATGTAGCATTTTTCAACTTTTAGCTGTTAGCTTATTCCTTTCAGTTTCTCGCCTTTTGCTTCGTTAATCTCGTATTTTTCTTGTTAGCTTTCGGCTCATTTTAGCTTTTAATAACACTTCTTCAGCACATTTCAGCTGTCAGAATTTAAGCAAAGATGAAAATGGCCGCTGAAAGAAAACCAGAAACCTTCGTCCTGCCGTCATCCAGCTGATAATTATTCTGTTTAACGGAGGAGACGGGTTCCTCTAACGGGCGAATCCGGGTTTAGAACCGCTGCGTTCTGTTTGCGGCGCTGCCCGTCCGACCGGCTCGGGAAGCGTGCACGCCGTGTGCGCTGTGCACGGCGTGCACGGCGTTGAGCTCTGAGGCGGGAGGAGGGGACTCCTCTGGCTGTTTGGTTTTAAAATTTGCTTTTCTCCGGCGCTTCGTAAACTGCAGCTTTAAATGACAGAAGAAGAAGACAAAGACTGAGGAGAGAGGGACAACACTATTATTTAACACTCTTTGGTTTGCTAAGTAGGTGGTCCGCACACACACACACACACACACACACCCTGGCTTGTGTTCCTTGCGAACAGCCGAAAGCCAAATTCTCAGCCCTTTAACCCTCGATGCTCCTCAGTTTCTGCCTCGTTCATTCAGAACCTCAGAACCTCAGGTTCTGCTTCGTTGGAACTGGGCTTTGGTTCCCATCAGGAACCAGTGAAGTCAGCTGACCCGGTTCCTTCACGAGGAACCAGAACCCAGAACCCTTAGAGGCGGGCCGTCGGGTCTTCAGACCAGATCAGATCCTGAAACACTTCAAAGAATTAATAAATCAAACTCTCCTAAACGCTCTTTGATGTTTCACTTCCTGCTAACGACCCGCCGTTACCTTCGGCTCTTTCAGTGCTTTGAACGGCGGGTGATCATGTAGTCCTCTGGTCCGTGAGATATTTTGCTAACAGACAGACTCCAACAGCGAATCTTGGCTCCGTATCTGCGCTCTGTTAGCTGTGGCGGCCATCTTGAATCGGCTCATCAGTTGCAGGTGTTGACCTGAAACCCGCGCGGTGGGACGCCAGCTGCGGCGGGACGCCAGCTGCGGCGGGCGATATGCATTCCTTCAAGTAAAGCTAGTTTTTTAAATTGATGATCCTTTAAGAGAGCCGTAGCTGAAGTAAACGGGGGACGTTCGGCTGTTTGTCGGCTGATTCTTTTTGCTGTTTCTGTCCTGGTGGATGTGAGGCTGCAGCAGCAGGAAGCTTAAAGCTGATCCCGCCGTGTTTACGTGCGTGTCGTGCATCATATTTACTGTATGTTCTCCCCCTGAGTGTGTGTGTGTGTGTGTGTGAGTGTCCTCTGAACGCCTCCCTGGCTTAATGTCCGTATCTAAATTCATGCGCGGCGTGGCGGCGGCGTGGCGATGGCGGTCCAGATCACAGGCGGATTGTGTTGGATTTGACTTGAAGCCTCTTTAATCAGTGTAACGCCATCATTAATATTCATGCAGTCAGCTGGAACACCCGGCTCTCACCGCTCCAAACTTTCTGCACAAAATGTATTAAACACAGCTTAAAAAATGAGCGCACTTTTACTTGATATTCCACAAAAATGAAGAGCGGAGGCAGGGGGCACGCACACCCCCTTCTCCTTTGATTGGTTTATGCAGATTGCTTCCCTGATTGGCCTTTGTGTTTTCCCTTTTTTCCGCAGATTTCTCCGTCTTTGACGAGACTTCAAAGCGAACGTGAGGCATGAATGGTCATTTAGAAGGATTTAAGCACATTATCACATCTGTAATTGTACATGAATAATAAGGAGTGCTGCTGCAATCAATTAGCTCTGGGTCCACAAAAAGATCAGAACCGCGGGGAGGAGGAGGGAGGAGGAGGAGGAGGAAGGCAGGAAATTAGAAAAGTTTCAAAGTGAAGAAGAAACGAAGCTGCGTTAAACTGTAATTCTGCTGCTTATCAAGTGAAACTACTGATTCCCAGTCCTGTTGGAGGGAGAACATTTAAAATGAAAAGGAAGGAATGCATATCGCCCGCCGCCGTATCAGCTCAGTGTCTCGAAAACTGACAGATGCTTTTAGCTTCGAGCTAAAAGCTAAAAGCGGGCGATAATGTAATGATGTCAGGAACTTTAAACGTTTCTGACGGAGCTTCACATCAGAAACGCGACCCGGGAGTAAATTTGTTTTTGTTTTCTTATTTTTGTAGCTAATCCCGGAGTGAACGCGGAGCTGCGGCAGCGTCTGCCCGTCGGGGACGCCGAGAGGTGAGCAGCATGACGCTCATACAGAAGGGTGATCATGTATTTATACACCTGTCCTAAAACGGGACAGATCATGTCACGGCGATGGCCGTCTTTTTGTGCACAATTTCTTGTACGAGCTCTAAATTGATAACCTCGTGGATCGGGGTTGATCCCTATTGATTTCAGGGTCAAAGGTCACAGGTGACACCTTTGTGGAAACCTTGTCCGTCCTCTAACTCTGCACCCGTGTAACGTAGGAATGTCAAACTGCACATCTGGACACCTCATGGGTTGGGGATGATCCCTATTGATTTCAGGGTCATTGTCTGAAAGGAAATTCCTGCTCAGGATTTGTGCATCATGTACCGTTGGAGGTCCTCTTGTTGCCTTTTTGTCACGTTTAAACGTTTAATTGTTTCAAATCAACAAACAAATATCAGACACGAGAACCTGAGAAATTAGTTTTTAAATTATTTCATTTATTTATGGTAAAAAGTTCTTCAAACCTGGTTTCATGCAGAAAAAGTGCATCAAAAACTAACACAGGAAGAAGATCAAACCCACAGTCAAACATGGGGGAGGTAGTTTGATGATCTGGGGCCGTTTTGCTGCTTCAGGACCCAGATGACTCTCTGTAGCTGATAAAACGGTGAACTCTGCTCCCGGACAGAAGATCCTGAAGGAGAACGTTTGTCCTTCCTAATGTTTGTTTGCTGAGCTGAACCAGAAGTTTTTCCAGCGCGATAATTGTGTCTCATATGGTTTGCAGAACCAGAACCAGCCCAAACCCGGACCAGAACAGCTGGCTTCGAGGTAACCGACCGTCCAGATGTGATTTACAGACAGAATCCCGTTAAATATCCCCCCATTGACTCCTCACTGCTTCTCAGCCCTTCAGGTGTCTCCAGTGTCCTGCTCTCCTTCTCCTGCCTTTCACCGGACGTCTTTGTCTCCAGCGTCCCCTCCGTCCAACAGGAGCCCCGTGTCTCCGCTGTCCTCCAAGTTTCCACGAGTCTCAGGGGAGATGGAGGCAGACAGAGAGCCTTCTCCCTTCTCCTCAGACGAAGGAGAAGCATCTGGAGGTCTGAGTCCTGCTCTGAGAAGACGGCTGGTCTCCGCTGAGGACAGGTGAGACCATACGTTACTCTTTAATCCAGTTATTAAACAGACATGCAGGATAGTGTCCCTCCGAGACCAGGAGTGGACACCCCTGCCATGAGGACTGCATGTCTGCAGAAGGTAGGTGGTTCCACCAGAGCAGGTAAAAATCCAGGTTCTGGTCCAAGGTTTGACGGCACATGTCTCTGTCCACTGAAGTTGTCCTGCAGTTGTCTCCTTCAGCTGAAAACCAGTCCCAAATCATAATGTTACCACCTCCGTGCTTGATTGTGGGGCTGGTGTTCTTTGGGTCACTTCCTCAGCAGGGGGACCTTGGATGTTCTGGACCTGGTTCTCCCTCAGCAGGAGGACCTTGGATGTTCTGGACCAGGTTCTCCCTCAGCAGGAGGACCTTGGATGTTCTGGACCAGGTTCTCCCTCAGCAGGGGGACCTTGGATGTTCTGGACCCGGGACCTTGGATGTTCTGGACCAGGTTCTTCCTCAGCAGGGGGACCTTCAGTCCATGACAGCGTCTCCGATGGTCTTCTTGGTGACCGTTTCAGATCATGCTGAGGTCCTTCTGATCTCTCATCATCACCCTCACCCATGAGGAAGATCCTCCATGGAGCCTCAGACCGAGGAGACCGATGGTCCTGTTATATTTCCTCCGATGGAACCAAGGCTCCTCGCCAGGGTTCTGCTCCTCCACAGAGGAAACGATGTGGACCAGCAGAACCTTCGTTCCTAAAATAAACGCAGTTTTTCACAGATTATTACACAATTAAAAGCCAGTGTTGGTAATATTGAAAGCTCCATAATGTGAAGTTTTTGTGTGATTTTTGAAACAGATTAATGTGATATGTTTAGAGCCTCACCACAGAAAGATTTATTAAAAAGTTTATTGCTTTTCACTGAAACCTCATCTTTTTTTTTCTTTTAGCAGTTTGTATAATTTGCGTGGATACGTCTCCTCTCCTGAGCCGTTAAATTTAGATTCGATTCGGTTAGCTGAAGTGTTTGAGGGCGCGCCAGAAATAGACGGATAGTAAAAGAAATTGCAGGTTGAAGATGGGGAGGTTGATTAGATAAAGCTGCTATAATAAAGTCAGAAACAGTCAATTACAGAATCGTGTGTCGGTTTTATTTCAGCTCCTTATTTAACTGCTTTATTACGCTAAGAAGCAGCCTGACCTTTATAGTGATATGAGAGAATTACACGCGAACATCAGTCGCTGCTTATTAAACCCGCTGCCTCCGGCGCCGAGCGGCACATCTGATAATGTGAGGCCACGGCCTCGCTTTAAAGCACCTGACCCCACACACACACACACACACACCCGACCCGTTACTGACCGGCTCGTCTCTGAACCACTGGATGGATTTTAATTGACCTCTGCAAACACAAAGATGGCCGACTTGGAGAGTTAACCCCATCTGTCTGTTAGTAAAATATCTCATGGACCACGGGACCCGTTCTAACGAAGCTCGCAGGAAGTAATCGCCTGATTGACCTGGTTTTAGACGGCTGCAGGAGTTCTGAGCTGAAGTCTCGGTGTGGTGGTTGTTGAGAGTCCTCCCCAGCGCGTGCTCTGAGCTCTAACAGAACCCGGGACGTCTCGGTTTAAAACTCTGGACCTGACTGTTCCTGGAAGAAGGAGAACCTGGGACAGGTCTCAGCTGTGTGTAATCTGCAGCTCCTTCAGTAGTTCTGAACTCTGATGACCTCTTTTATCTGTCGGAGGTGTATTAATCTGTGTTCGCAGCTCGGACCGCTCTGACGGCTTTTCTGCTCCGCAGCCCTCAGATCCCTGCGCCGGCTCGACCGCAGCATCTCGATCCTGATAAAAACGTCCTGCTTCTCCTGAAGGAGCTGGACGCTCTGAGAGAACTCAACAGCAGAGTGAGTCGACCCGTTAACTCTGAGGTTTTACATCACCGGATGTAAGGGGACTGATCGGGTCTTTAACAGGTTCTAAAGTTAACCCAAAACAGATTCCACCGAGTCGTTATTTATTCAACATCCAGCAGAACCAGAACCTCCTCCAGCAGCAGAACTCTCAGTGGGTTCCTGGTTGTGGAGGAGTTGTGGCCCACTCTTCTTTCCAGTGTTGCTTCAGCTCTCTGAGGTTCTGGTTCTGGTTCTGGACCGTTCTGCTGTGTTTGGGATCATTGTCCTGTTTGTCACATCTGACTCCAGAATCAGCCCACACCATCAGCCCTCCACCACCGTGCTGACAGCTGCAGTGCATTCTGGGTAAACATCTGTCCTCTGGTCTGGTTCTGCTCCTGGTTCCTCCTTTGACCTTTGACCTGCTGACTGAGGCCTGTAGAGTCTGAGATGGAGCTCATTGCAAGGTCTGACCTTCAGGGTGAAGATCAGCAGCGGTTTCCTCCTGTGAATAATCATCCTCTCTGTAGAACGATGGACAAAATGACCTTTGACCCCTCTCAGGTTGATTCTCTGAGGTCATTGCTGATGTCTTTCCGCCCTGGCGTTGTGTTAACACCTGTAGCTCCGGAGCAGCAGAACCTGATCCTGATCCTCTGAGACTCGGTGGAATCTGTTGTTTTTGCTGACTTCAGGTCTCAGAACCTGATAAAGACCGGGTCGGTTTCATGTCCTGAAAGACGGTGAACTTTGACCCCTGATTCTCTGTCTGTCATGATTTGAAGCTCTTCTCCACGGATGAAAACTACGTGATGGTTTTTCTTTTTTTTGCTCAGCTGCAGGAGCAGCTGGTTCAGAAGGAGAAGGAGCTGCTGGAGAAGGAGGTGGAGGTGGAGCTGAAGGAGGAGGAGACCTACGCCCAGCAGTGGGAGAGATCCACATGTGAGGAGCTTCAAATACGTGTCTTTATCGGTCCTTCCTCCGCTGTCAAACACAGATTCAGGGAAGTATTTATTTAAAAGTATCTAATATTTCCTCCTTTAATGCCAGACTTTATGCTAAGAGCTCAGAGTGTGTTACGGATGACTCTCAGCTACTACCACGCCAAATTTCAGCTCCGTATCTGTGAAACTGGCCGAGTTGAAGCCATTTTTGTGCTGCGGCGGCCTTCTTCAATCCGATTGGCTCGTTAAGACATCCTTGCTCCTCCCCGGCTTTCCGGCGGCGGGAGATCAGGGCGAAGAACGGCAGCGGCGGTTATTGAACCGCCGCCGCTGGTCTCAGATGAGCTGCAATCATTTCTGAGTTAATATTGGTGGAAACTCACCCCCCTGCGTGGTAATAATGATCTCCGCTTTGATTGGTCGGTCAGTCCGAGGAGAAACATATTGGATTCACTCGAACTGACTCCTCGTCTCCTGCCTCCTTGTCTCCTTCTCTCCTCAGCGGTGCTGGAGGAGGTGCTGGCGGCTCAGAAGGACCGAGACCAGGCGCTGATGTCACGACTCCTGCTGGCCAATGAGGAGCGAGACGAGGCTCTGCTCTGCGCCCGCCGACTGCAGCGAGCGGCCGAGTACGACTTCATTCTGTCACTGCCGCAGGTCGAACGGTTTACCTGCACGCCGCCCAGTTTCCCGCCGTCAGAGCGGCGTTGGTCAGGGGGCGTAACTCTCAGCTACTACCAAACCAGACTGCAGCTCCATATCTAGATAAATAGCAGGGGCGGCCATTTTAAATTGGAACCTAATCAGTTGTAGATCTACATCTGATGGTTCAAGATATTTTGATAACAGACCTTGCTGAAACACTCGACTCGATGAACGTCTGGAGCCAACCTGATTCAAGATGGCCGCCACAGACAGAGCCTGAGCCAGCAGGAACATGGCTGTGACTGAGCTGAGGTCAGCTGTGGTAGTAGCTGAGAGTCATCCTCGACACACGGAGAGGAACGCCGCTCCTTTCAACCCTCGGGTCGCGAGACGGCGGGTCGAGGAGCGCTGGAGTTCAAACTCCTGCGAAACGTTTTTATCGAAGGAGACTCCTCCCCTCCTCGGCTCCTCTTCTTGTTTCCTCCTCTCCTCCTCACCTCTCGTATCTTCTCCTCTCCTCCTCTCCTCCCCTCCTCTCCTCTCCTCCTCTCCTCTCCTCCTCTCCTCCTCTCCTCCC
>NC_051439.1:22570196-22573254 GCF_001649575.2 Kryptolebias marmoratus
CCCCCACCCCTCCAGGATGAGAGGGTAATTGATATTGGAGGCCACAATCCTTCTTATAAGGACAGAATATGGAGGAGCATGTTCCATCTGTCAGGACTCAGGCTGTGTGTCAGTTTTTGTTAGTGTGTGTCTGCCGTCGTGACGCAGGCGGCAGCCTCGACGGGTGTGTGTGTGGGTGTGTGTGTTTCTAATGGAGGAGGCGACCCCGGTAAACGTGTGTGTTTATGAGTAATGGTGTTTTTACTGAAGGTTCTGCTCCGTTAGCCGTCAGCGTTCCAAGTTTTACAAACTGAATCCCAAACTGCAGGAACACGAAACAAGTTCTGGGCAGAATATCAGCTAAAAGCTACAAACAGCTAAACTGTAGCTAAAAGTGACAAAATATAACCTTAAAGGTAAAAGTACCAAAATGCTGGAAGGTCAAACTAGTCAGAAGCTAAAAATGGCAAAAAAAAATCAAGTTAAATGTAGCTAAATGCTAACTGAAGGGTGAAACTAACCAAACACTAGCTTAAAGCTAAAACTAGTAAAAATGCTAGGTGAAAGGTAAAACTAGCAAAACACTAGTTAAAAGCTAAAACTGATAAAAATCAATCTAAATGTGGCAAAATGCTTGGTAAAAGGTAAAACTAGCCAAACATTAGCTTAAAGCTAAAACTAGCAAAAATGCTAGCTAACTAGTCAAATTCTAGTTAAAATCTAAAATTAGCAACAATCAAACTTAATGTAACAAAATGCTTGCTGAAAGGTAAAACCAGTGGAAATGCTAGATAAAATGTAAAATTAGCCCAGTGTTAGCTTAAAGCTAAAACTAGCTAAAATGCTATTTAAAAGGTAAACTAGTTTTAAAGCTAAAAATGTCCAAACTGAAGCTAGAAGTAACAAAACCTTTTCTGAAACTACCAAAAGCACGTCTAAAAGTAGTAAACTGTGAGCTAAAAATGAAATTATTTTTTCTTTGATTTTCAGTTTTGCTTTATTTAACAGAAGTTTTCTTCCAAGCCTTAAACTTCAGTGTTAAATACTTTTATTTAAATAATAAAAAGCAGATGCTGCTTTAACTGAATGTTTTCAGCTCACAGGTTAATTCTATCTGAGCAGATAAGGTGACATAAATAATAAATCCATCCTGACAGGAAGGCTCAACGACCACCATCCTGCCGAGGATGAACCCAAACTGTCAGAGGATACGTTAGGGATGACTCTCAGCTACAACCACATCAAACCTCAGCTTCACGGCTGTTTTTCTGGTTAAATTAACTTTTGTTTCTCTAGTAGAAGTCGACAAATGATTGGTAAGAAAACGGTGTTTGTGAAGCGCTGATATTCTGATGTCTGAGAGAAATCGGAGCTCCAGCTCCGGGCCGGCCGTCACATAAAGAACTTTCCTAAAAGGCCGAACGAGGACCGTCTCCGGGATAATCCCATCCCACTAATGGCAGCTAGCTGCGTAACCAATTTAGTGGAAATGTGTAAGAGTGTTAATGAAGGGGGGTCGAGCGAGCCGAGCAAAGCCGGGCTGAGCCGGCCTCCACGGCTGTAAGCAGGGTGTTAGAGGAGCTTTATTGGAAGCGGCCGGTCTTTTATTACCTGCTGTTCCCTGCAGAGCGCAGCCGTCTTGGCCACCTTATTACAGTTTATTACAGCAAAACAGCAGCAGACTCCCAGGAGGAGAGGCAGCAGATCAGCTAGTTACAGGCTGCGCGTCCACCGTCGTGACTCCTGCCGCGGCGAGGAGAAACTCCCGAACAGCGGGCGGGTCGGCTCCGAGGAACCCTTCGCCGCCGTGCAGCCGAGTCAAAATGACAGCAATTTTAAAAAACGGATTCGGGGACGGCAGGACAAATTTACTGCAGGACCGGAGTAAATCTAACAGGCTGATGTGGTTATTGGCAGGAGTGCAGGGGCAGCTGCTGCCACGCCGAATTTGAGCTCTTTTCTGTGAAATCGGCGGACTTTTAGCCACTTTTGTGTTTGCTAAGGATGATTAGATGCGATGGCCATCTTGAGTCAGCTTCTAAAACAATTCAGTTGTTACTGTGAGAGTTTCATTAAAATCCATATCACCCGGAGACATGCAGAAACATTATCGCCCGCCGTAAGGAGCTAATTAGCCTCATGAGCTGAGCCGAGTTTATGATCTCTAGTTGAGCTCACGTGCAAATCACTGCCGCTCTCATCCCTCTGAAGGGTCGCCAGAGTTAAACGCCATCGCTGTCAGGCAGAAACCTTTTAGAAAAGGGAAAATGGCGCCTCCATCAGTTATTTAAACAACAAACAGAGACGTTGTTTCTGCTGTTTGTTCGGTTGTCTGTTAGCAAAATATCTCATGAACCACTGGAAGGATTTCAATGAAACTCAAATTAATCGCCGCGTGCACGTCTGCAGCTAACGTTTGGAGCTAACCTGCTCCAAGATGGCCGCCACAGCGAATCGGCCTCAGCCAACAGAGAAAAGGGCAATAACTCTGAGGTGCAGCCGAGAGGCAGTGATGTCATCAACCCTGAGAAACATCGACTTCAGGGCTGGTTTTTAAACATTTAACGTCAATAAAAATAAAAATTTTCTTTGTTTCGACGTGCGTGGCTCACAATCCAAGATGGAGGTTTGGCGCTTCGAGGTTCTGCTGACAGTTTGAGGCTCCGTCACAACATTAAAACTGATATTCTGCTTTTTGTTGTCAGGCTGGACGACGTCAACCTGCAGGACGCTGACACGGTAAAGATGCAACCTTTAAATCCCAACTGGAGCTCCGGCTCGTAACCGAAGGTCCAACCAGCTGTTTCTGGTCCTCAGGAGATAGACGAGCTCCTCCAGAGCGTCTGTGAAGCCAGCGACGTCCAGGAAGTCCAGCGGTTCGGGACGCTCCTCATCCGGCGCCTGCGGACGGTGCAGCAGCGGCGAAACGACATCACAGCTCAGGAGATGAAGGCCGTGATGGAGGATCGAGACAAGTCTGTCGCAAGGGTGAGTCCAGGAGCCCGCAGCTCTAAACCCGGTCCTGTTTGGAGCTCTAAACCCGGTCCTGTTTGGAGTTTTAAACCCGCTCCTGTTAGGA
>NC_051439.1:22575372-22625188 GCF_001649575.2 Kryptolebias marmoratus
GGTCCTGTTGGAGCTCTAAACCCGGTCCTGTTGGAGCTCTAAACCTGGTCCTGTTGGAGCTCTAAACCTGGTCCTGTTGGAGCTCAACCTTCTCTTTAAAACCAGAAGTAAAGTCTGTTTAACTCTGACTTCTTCATAAATCTCTGAAGACCATCAGAGTCATGAAGTTGGCAGTCAGGGAGCGAGAGACGCGGGCGCGTGGTTACCATAGTGACCATGGTGAGCCGCTTCCAGCAGCTTTAACATTCCTTTCAGTCTCGGTTCTTTTCACTCATTTCATTTCAAAGCTGCTTTCTCAAAATAATCCCATTAAAACATTTTATTAATTATTATATAAATACTTTTATTTTCCTGTCACTCACTTCTACAGCTGCGCTTTTCTAGTTGAAGAAGAAAATCCAAGTTTTCCGTTTCTTATCTCTCCTCCGGAGGCTGATTATTATCAAAGTTCAGTTCAGAGTTTATTACCAAAACCGTGAAAGTGCCGGTTTTATTACCCACAATTCATATCCTGCTCTCTGCGAGAGGTGGAGCGAAATCTGAAGAAATGAGAAAAGAAAACGATGATAAGTCTGGTGGGATGGTGGGATGACAGAGAGATAAAGAATTTGGCAATCAACTGCGGCGATCGGTTGCGCTCCCAGCATGCTCTGCAGCAGGCGCCGGAGCCCTGAAGCCCCGCCTCCTTCAGATCCGTCTCAGATGAAAGAAGGAATTGCATCAGAAACCTTCATCTGCTTTCCTCCGCGTGACTGACGGGCTGCCGTCGCCATGGCAACCAGCCCGCTCCCCATCGCGGCAAAAAAAAACGCTGCCGGTAACCACGGCAACTGCCACCAGGAGGAGAGGGGGGGGGTCGAGGAGGGCGATAGTGTAAATCTCTGTTTGTGTTTGTTAGATTCAAGATGGCTTCCACATCTAATGGACTTCAGTTCTGGTAGTAGTTTGGAGTCGTCCCCAACAGCTGAAGCTAACGAGCAGCTTCGGCTCATTTCGGCTGATCTCGGCTTTAACGCTTTAACGCTCTCCACCGGAGGGACTCTCCTCCTCGCAGTTTTCAGTCGAAGAAGAAGAAGAACGTCACCTTTTCGTTCTCCCTCTGACTTCGTTTACATCCAGGATTATTTTACCCACTCGAATGTAAACAAACGGCTCTAATTGTTGGCAACAAGTCAGAACTTTGTTGCTCATTTATTATAAAAAACACGGTAGACTTCAGGTAGAAAGGGAAGCGTATTTATTGGTTGTTTTCATCATAAATAATTATAAATTGTGTATTTTGACAGCTATCATGGCTTTAATTGGCTCTTGTAAACAGTTCAGATTTTTAGAGTTTAAAAATGGTCACAGGCGCCATATTTGCTCCATTTTTTTGTCGAAGGGCGCAGAAAGAAGTGAACGAGGAGCTTCAAGCTAACCCACGCAGAACGAGACAGAACGTTCAGAGTTTCTGTGTTTGACTGAAACCTGGTTTCGTGGCGGCATCTCGGACTCTGATCCGGCTGGACGGACTCACATCCTTCCATGCAGACGGAAAATGAGCTGCGACTCGTTTGGCTGAGACTCCTGGATCTGAGGTCAGTGAGATGGAGGTGTTAGAACTTCAGCTTCCTGAAACGGGCCGGTACTGCAGAGACTGCAGAGACCGGAAAGACTGCAGAGACCAGGGAGACTGCAGAGACCAGGGAGACCAGGGAGACTGCAGAGACTGCGGAGACCACAGAGACCAGGGAGAGCACAGAGACCGGGGAGACCAGGGAGACTGCAGAGACCAGGGAGACTGCAGAGACCAGGGAGACTGCAGAGACCAGGGAGACTGCGGAAACCAGAGAGACCGTGGAGACCGCAGAGACCAGGGAGACCACAGAGACCGGGAAGACTGCAGAGACCAGAGAGACCGCAGAGACCAGGGAGACCACAGAGACCAGGGAGACTGCAGAGACCGGGGAGACCTCAGAGACTTGGGAGACTGTGGAGACCGTGGAGACCGCAGAAACCAGGGAGACCGCAGAGACTTGGGAGACCGCAGAAACCGTGGGAGACCGTGGATCCAGGCTGGACCGGAGACGAAGACGACGAGGACCACCTGCTTCTTGTTTGGTCTGAGAGGAACTCCTCCCAAAGGTTGTCTGAACTCCTGACACCTAAAACCAAAATAAAAAACAAAGAAATGTCTGATTCCATTAAAGGAATGCCTGTCGCCCGCCGCCTTTCACATCAGCTTCATTATCAGTGTGACTCAGAGAGCGACTCTCAGCGACTACCTGAGCCTGAGCTCAGTGTGAGGAAAACTGACTGAAGTTTACAGATGAAGTATGATTTCATCAGTAGTATAAAAGCTGTAATAAATGTTCTGAATGACTACCTGCTGCTTCCTGTTGGAGCCATGATTGGTCCTCCTGCAGGTGCTCACCTGTGCAGCTTCTTATTGAAGTATTCCTCTGGTAAACACCAGGTGACGCCCCCAGCACCTGTACATGTGCTCGTATGTTCGGCGGACATTCACACCTTTAGCTCGGTTGGCCTCGCATGTTTACTCCCCCCTCCCCCCCTCAACCTTAAACTCCCCGGCGTTTCGGCATCACCCCCACATCCTCCCCCCCGCACCAATATCCACCGTCTTTTAACAGCCGTCCCCTTTACGTTAACACCACTCCTCCATGGTAACACCTTAATTCCGCCGCTGCATCGCGGTGAAATATGTTTCAAATGCTGCTGTAATCCTCAGAGAAGAAGAAGAAGAGAGAAAGCACTCCATGCTGGAGGATCACCCCCACCCTCGGTGCTCGCCTATCCCCCGTTCCCTCTTCTCATCTCTCAGGGATTATCTTCCTCGGCAGCCGGGGTTTCTGGGAAATATTAGACAGAGGGGGGGTTCTTCCTGAAAGCGCCAGCCCATATGGCAGCTGGAGTATCCTGCTTTTTATTGAGTTCATATCAGGTAATTACAGGTTATTACAGTTTATTAAACTCACCTGGAGCTGGCCGAGCGGCGCCGCTCTCCGACGGCCGCCTCGCCCGAACGAGCGGTGGTTCGATTCCCGCACATTTAGGCTCAATTACTGAGAGATTAGACGTTAACTTCCACAGCTTTACTGGAAAAGGACCGCCACAGAACCCGTGTCTGTCGCTCCCTGACCGCAAGAGACGGAAACGGGTTTTAAAAAACGAGCCTCAACAAAAACAGCCGCTGTGTGAAAACTTTCCTGTCTTAAAACCTCCTGAACCGAGAGCATCAGGAGGCTCTGGAGTCCGTTTCTGCTGTTTTATCTAACATACGGGGTAAAAAAAGAGCCTTCGATGGTCGATTTTAATGTCACTTTTCAGCTGAAATAAAACTGAATCTGTGGAAGTTTGAGTTTTATTGTAATGAGAAAAATTCTTACATTAAAAAAGCAAAAAGTGACAAAAAGTTTGAAAAATTTTAGACTCTTCAGAAGAATCTGTAAAAATCGTCACATTTAAACTGATTGAGTTAAAGAAAACGGTTAAAGTCCAACTTCCTGTGACCCGTTCCTGCTGTGGAGTACGCCTCACCTCTTCTGCCTAAACTCCATGCAGGTTTTATTTAGTTTGTTTCTAATTTTACTACGATGTGCGACGCACCGCTACAGACTGAAAAGCAGGTTTTAATGAAGAATTTTCATATTTTATTTTGAAGTTGTGGAGCATAAAAATGGGCAGAAATCATGAGTGAATCTGAACAGAACAGCAGGAAGTCGATGTTTATCCGTTAGTCCTGGATGGGTACACTTCCAGGCTCCAATAAAGCAATTTTACTTTTATTCAGTTTTAAAACAAAGAGAAATTTTAATATTTTATTCACAAATCCATCATCAAACCTTATTCATCTCTCAGGAAAGAGAATCGGCCCAGTTTTATATTATTTTAGCCACAGACGGACGTGAACACGAGGTCGACCCGCCAGCTAACAAGGGAAGTAGTCACAGAGCCGATTTGTTGAGTAGGTGTGAGGTGAGCAGCAGGGTCAGGTAAATGTGTCCACAGATCTGTCCCCACATCTGGGCGGCTGCCATTTTGAGGGACTAACTCATGTCCAAACACAGCAGCATTTATCACCACTTAGAGATATTCATGTTTAAATATAAAGAAATGTGATCATAATAAACCTGAGAACTTTAATGGGTCCAGATTAGCTGAGCCCCCCAGCAGGAAAGACCTGATCAGGAGGGTAACAGTTTTTGAACTGATGCAGTTTTAGTCCAGGGGTCTCCAGTCCTGGTCCTGGAGGACCTCCATCCTGCAGGTTTTAGACGTTTCTCTGCTGTGACACCTGGTCTGATGACTGAGTGATTAACAGGCTGCTGCAGAGCTTGAAGACCTGCTGAAGAGCAGAGAAACATCTAAAACCTGCAGGATGGAGGTCCTCCAGGACCAGGATTGGTCACCCCTGGTTTCAGCAGGTATTTGACCCGTTTCCTCCTCTCTGGCTGCTTTAGAGTAGAAGAAGACGTGCAGAAACTCTGAGTCAGGTTACCGTTTTCAGCTGGAGTTGGACGCTTGTTGTCACAGGAGGAAACGGCGCCCCATGTAGGCGTCTTCCACGGCTGGAGCTCGCATTGTTCACATGATTCAAGTCCCTCAACATGGCAAGCGCCGTCTAACCTCACGACCAGGTGACCGCAGACAGGTCGACTCATTTCTGACAGCTCTGAAGCAATAAACCCGATTCATTAGACGAGAAGCCGAGGTGATGTTTGTGTTTGAAGGAGCTCCTCAGACTCTTCTTCTGGTGATGTTTAACGGCGTGGACTTCTCTAACCGTCTCTTCTCTGGTCCTGTGTCTGCAGAATAAAAGACTAGAAGAAGACCTGCTGCAGCAGAAACACCTGAGGATGGCTCAGGTAAACACTCACCTGCTCTGATGGGGCTTCTCCAGTTCATCCATCCGTCAGTCAGTCAGTCAGTCCGTCCATCCATCCATCCATCCAAGATTAAAATGATTCCATTCTGTAAAAGTGAAATTGTTACTTTATTAAAATGTTTTTGGTTATTTTTACACCATCGTCTGCTGATTGGTTCCCAGACTGCAGCTATATTTGTCTATAATCGACAGATTAACTCCTTATTTCATCTCATTAATAACTTGTTTATTTGTTCTCTGTTTAAAATGAAATCATTTGTAGGTTGTTTGATTCTGGCATCATATTTTCATTAGAATCAGTAAAACCTCTGGTAGAGTTTGTTCCTGCGGTGCCGCCTGCATCGTTTTCCTGCTGAAGTAAATTAAAACTTGTTATTAATGTATCGCTGAAGCCTGTTAATTAGGCCAGGCTCTGGGAGGGATTAGAACTGAGGGAATGTTTTAATTTCACACAGAAACATCAGCAGCTGCCGTCAAATTAACGCCCGGCACTGAAAAATACAAAAAAATGAAACCAAAATCCAGACTTTAGGAGCCTGACCTTTGAACCCTGAAGCTAAATGTTTAAACCGGACTCGGGATGATCCGACCCGAGCTTTGAGAACCGGCGTAGGTCCTCCTGTGATCACCGTTTCCTTTTCTGGATCTCGATGAGAACGGTTTCACGTTCACGCTCCTCCGGTTCTCCGGTTCTGTCAGGGATGACTCTCAGTTACTATCAGGCCAAACCTTCGCTCAAAAGCTTTAAAAACGACCATGATATCGGTTAGCTGTGGCGGCCATCTTGAATCAGGTTGACTCCAGACGTTAATCGGTTGTGGACGTACCTCCAAGGTTGACTTCCTGTGAGTTTCATTACTGGTTTGTGAGATATTTTGCTGACAGGGTTAACACCCTCAGACTGCGTGTTGGGGATGACCCTCAGCTACGGCCATGTTTGTGTCGCTGGTTGGTTGGTTTCTGGAGATATTTTGCTGATAAAAGCACCTTTTGCCTTCTCCGGCCCCGCCTCCTCGGGTCACCTGAACTCTTGATGTGAAAGGTCTCTGGGTTCACCTCCTGTCCCGTTTCTCTCCTCTGATCATTAAAGACACCCCCCCCCCCTCCTCGGCAAAGATTCGGGGGTTTTATTATCTCGTCGCTCTCGTCCTTCCCCGCTCCGTTGACCTTAACTCCTCATGTGAAAGGTCAGCTCAGTGTCGCTCCTGCCTGCTGATCGCCTCATTTGGAAATTATTCTAATTAACAAGTCGGGCGGTTCTTTTGAAGCGTCTCCTCCGGCCCGGCTGGAGAAGACACATATTGACTCTCCGGGTTTGGTTCCTCTTTTGATGTCTGGCTTTAAACTCTCAGACCTCGAGGGCTTTAATTAGAACAGAGGAGGAGGAAGTGGCGGAGGTCAGGATCGGGTCTGTAATCCCTGCTGGAGTCGACTTCCACGACACGGTGAGACACGGCGTCCTGGAAGAGTCGGCTGACGGGTCCGACTCCTGCAGCAGCGTCAAAAACATCTCTTTGAATTTTATCTTTGAAAGGTAAACGTTACAAAGACTTATTAATAATCCAACAGCAACATGAAACATTCAGCCTTTAACTCTTTGCTTCCAGCATCAAATTCAGCTCAATATTCAGTTCAGTAAAGTGGCGCCGATAAGAAACATCTGGAGGAACATTTAGTGACTATTGAGGTTAATTATCAGAGATGAAGAACATTTAGAGGCTGAAGATGGGCCGAGGTTCACCAGCTGACAGGAACCGTCTGAGAACAGAGGAACATCTTCACAATAAAGTTCCTCAACTTTGAATCTCCATCATCTCCAGATCATAAAACCATCTGAGGTCAAAGGTCGAGGCTGGTTCTGGTTCTGTTCTGTAAACACAGTTCACCGTGCTGCTTAAAGCTCTATCAGGCAAAGAAGAAGCCAGATGTGAACAGATGTGAGACTGTTCTGAGGTCAGCCTGCTTCTCTGATGGTATGGGGGTGCATTAACAACATCTGCTCCCATCCAGGACTGTTGAACAGACAGAATGGGACAACCTCAGGTCCAGATGTTTACAGACTGATGAGGGGAACATCTGGAACATCTGTAAACAGACGAGTTGCTGCCATAAAGTTTAAAATTACCTGATTTGTTTATTAAAATGTGCAGAGTGTCTCAGGTTTTACTGCGATCCGTTGTTGATGAGGTTCTGTTTCCTCTCCTCGGAACGTTCCGGTGCAGGAACCTGAGATAATCTGATATAAATCAGATCCTCATTATAAACAGTGTTGACTCTTATGTTAGTTAATTAGTCACTTAGTAGATTAAGCCTTTCTTCAAACAGTCAGCCTGATGATCTGAACCAGAGGTGCACCTAAAGCACAAACGCACACGCCGTCAAGTGTTGCTCCTCATCTTTAAACCTTCAGGTGAAGTTTTTACTCTGCGTTTACACCCGACACGGCTGAGGCTGTCAGGGTTTTATAAACGGACCTGGTGACGTGTGATTCTGACTGCTGTCTCCTCTGATCAGGAAGACGTGCTGCAGAGACACAGAGACGGAGCTCTGGAGGACCAACGTGAGCTCCAGGCTGAGAGACAGGAGCTCCAAGTCGATGACAGGTCAGTGATCCTCCAGCTGCCCGTGATCCTCCACGCCACGGTTAGCTTTACAGGAAGAACGATGGCGTCTGTGGTCGTTAGTCACCTGACGAGCTTCTGACCAACCAGGAGCTCTAAACCTGGTCCTGTTGGAGCTCTAAACCCGGTCCTGTTGGAGCTCTAAACCTGGTCCTGTTTGGAGCTCTAAACCCGGTCCTGTTGGAGCTCTAAACCCAGTCCTGTTGGAGCTCTAAACCCGGTCCTGTTGGTCTTAAGAACCTTCAGACGATAACCTCAGCCTCTCTAACGTCTGAAATGTTTAAAATTTTCTAATCTTTTGCAAAAACAACCAACTCCTCTTCACCCAGGTGTAGAGAGGTGTGTCTCAGGTGTGTCTCACTCAGGTGAACTCGGGCAGTTTTACAGATATGGAGCTTATTGTTGTTTTCTGAAGCTGTTCTGTTTGTCTGTGAGCTGAACTTTGATTTTTAGATTAAAGTTAAATATATTCAATTTGTTGTTAAAGAGAGGAGCCTCAGTTTATCGTCTCGCCTCTCCTCCCCCAGCCCCAACGGACCCCCCTCGCTGCCTTCCGACGCCGTCCCCCAGAAGACCCCGACCTCTCGGGACCAGAACCTGCAGGTCCAACTGCAGCAGCTGTCCCGGGAGAAGCAGAGCGTGGAGGAGCAGCTGCGGCGGAGCCAGGAGGCGGAGCGAGACGCCGCCAAGAAAGTCCTCAGGTCAGGATTTAACCGGCGGGAAACGTCTGAATACATTAAACCACGCAGGAAGTAGCTGTTTGCTTATGTCAAAATAAGAGCGTATGACTCTCAGCTACTACCACGCCTGGTTTTACCTCAGTGTCTGTAAAATTCATGCGGCACAGCCGTGTTTGGACATGCTAACGTCGATTAGCTGAAACAGGGTCGACTCCAACAGTTAGCTTTCAGCTGGAGACCATCCTCAGCTACTACCACGCCAAGTTTTAGCTGTGGCGGCCATTTTGAATTGTGCTAATTCCAAACAGTAATCAGTTACAGAATAATTAATTGTTAATTTAATTAAAATCAATTAATTAATCAATCAATTAACTAATTGATTGATTGATTGATTGATTGATTAATTAATTAGTTCATTAATTTCTGAGAGTTGAATTAAAATCTGTCCAGTGTGTTGTGAGATATTTTGCTAACAGACAAACGGGGTCGACTCCCAACAGTTAGCTTTAAGCTGGGGACCATCCTCAGCTACTACCACGTCCAATTGTAGCTGTGGCGGCCTTCTTTAATGTGGTCAGTGATTTTTCCCTAAAGGCTCTGTTCAGTTTTCTTCTCTGGTTCAGGAGATATTTCGCTAACAGGCAGGCGGAGTTTTAAACACAGAATCTTACAGAATCAGTTTGAGCTCTGAGAGTAATCTGGGGCTCAGTCTCAGCTACTACCACACCAAGTTTTTATTATAATGAGTTACACCCATTTTTGTCTTTGCTGTGTTTAATAAAACCATTCAGTGATTCATGAATTATTTTGCTAACATTCCAGACAAACGATCATAAACATTATCACCCTTTGACCTTTGGCGGCGGTGAGATTGTTGAAGCTACTTGTTTGTATTTATTTATTATTTTTGCTGAACAAAACCAGACGTCGGTCAGATCCGCTCCGGTTACCACGGCAACGTTTGATAAAACTGCAACTCCTAACAACTCGTTCCAGCGCTCATCACAGTCAGATTTATGCTCCTCGTGTCCAAAGAAACTAGCAACTTTGGGTTCCCGTTTTGTCTGGGAGTCCGTCAGGCAGCCGGGAACATGACGGCGGTTTCTGATTCGATGGAGAGGTTTTTGCCCTGCAGATGGCTGAGGGTTAAACAGCTTACAGGCGGGGTGAGAGGGCTCGCCTACAAGATTGAGGGGTTTATTCTTACATCCTCTCGGTCTCAGCCGCTCTCACCCAGCCTTGCAGGGATGGATGGAGGGGGAATTATTTCATTTAATACAAAACCTCTGATCTTTGTTTATTCATTTATCTTCCCAAACGTGACGCCGAGTCTGTAGAAGGTAGAAACTCACGTGGCTGCGACCGTTGGAGGCTTGTTAGTGACTCAAAGAGAAGATGGTGAACTTCTAGTTGCTGCCTCGCTGAAGTTTAATCAGACCCTCCAGGATGTCGTGATCACAACTATTAACGCAAAATCAAGCAAACGCCGCGAAATCGCAACTTTCCCGCAACTTTAACTCAATATTTATTGTTTCTGAAGTGATTCGCCACCTTTTCTGCGGTCTAGTCTCTTCTTTGTGGGTTTGTGTAGCGTGGAATACAAAATAAGCCCAAATAACTCAGGAAGAAGACACGTGACGTCACTTCCTGTTAACATCAGAATGCCGGGAGCGTGCAGGAGCAGCGACCGAAGCCAAAATGGCCGCTAATGCTTCACATTTGCCCACAAAGATTTCAGCAAACCAGTTTCCTCCCCAGCTGCAGCTGTTTTGCACGTCCTGCAGTGTAATCATGGAACATAAACGCATCGACAAACACTTTGTGTTTGCAAAACATGTGAGGAGAGCTGCAGACCAGGGACAATCCAGAAATGCTCATGAATGTCAGTTTAGAAGCTCTCAAGCTATCATCCTGTTTTTGTGTGATCTGCTAGCAGACTGTATTCTCGGCTATCAGCGCCGTTTTGTTGCCCGTCTCGCCTCCATGTTTGATTTAACCAGCTGGATCAGAAGTATCCGATAGATGACCAGTTATATTTTTATTTAACGGTTTTAGGGAAGGAGCTCTCTCCTGATCTGTTAGTATGTGCTGGAGATGCCTCCCAGCTGCTTCTACGCCAAATTTGAGCTCAACATCTGGAGTATTTGCTGACGTACAGCCATGTCTGTGTTTTCTAACGCTGATTTTCGGGTTGAGTTCAAAGGTCAATCGGTTGCAGATGCTTCCTCAGATTTAGGATTTTATTCTGCAAGAAAACAAAGTTTGGTAAATTGTTTTTTTTAATCGTAAACAATGCTGCAGTGGTGTTGCCATGGCGATCGGAGCTTCCAGCTGACGAACACGTCTGACAAGCCGCCCGCGCCCCGTGAGGCGTTCAAAGACCCGTTAATGACGTGGGACTAAGAAGACGGTAATGATTCGTATTCAGCGGACATCGGCGAGCGTTTCCGCCGCCAAAGATGATCAAGAAGAACTAAGCCTTTCGATTTTTTTTCCCTCCAACAGGATGATTGTCTGATTTTTGAATAACGTGACTTCTCCGACTGCTTCTGATCTCATCAGCATGAAGATGAAGAGATTCATGATGAAAACAGCTTAAGTCTTCCGTCTGCATCCCGTGCTGTCCTCCTGGGCTCAAACCTGGGGCTTTCTTCTATAATTTGGCTGCCAGCAGGGGTGGGAGTGTGTGTGGGGGGGTCTTCCTCCGAAGTTTCTGGGCTGTGAAGAGGAATGTTTGCTCTCTGATTGGAGGGACCGAGTTAAATCTGCTGTTTATTACAGATGGGAAGTTTAATTTGAATTGGAGAGGCAGAGAGAGTCTCACTGACTGTTAGAAGGTCACCCCACCCCCTCCCCCATCCCTCACACACACACACACACACACACACACACACACACTCCTCACTTCTCCTCAGCCAGTTAATTTTTTTTTCCTCGCTGATCCAAAACCTCCGAAGGTTTCAAACCGGAGGCCGACTGAAACCCGCTCAGAGGAGAAGAAATCCCGTTTTTCTGCTCGAACCCGGCGTGAACGCCTCGCTGAGAGAAGCAGAAGGTTAAATAAATGTCGCGTGCAGATGTCCACCCACAGGCCGCCGGTCGAGAACAGGAAGTGGCGACTCGCTCCACGTTGCTTCTGATTGGGTCAGATTTCCGTTTCTCATCAACCGTGTATACCAGCGGTTCCCAAACGTTTCAGCTTCCATCCCATAAAATAACAGCAACAAAGGTGTGTGACCCCATCTGTCGGCTGATTAAACATCCAAAAACGCTAATAAACCTAATAAATAAGAACATAACGACACAAACAGTCTTAGCAGCCATTATGCTGGTTTTTATTCAATTTATGGACGTGTATTTCAAGTTTTTGTAACAAATACAGTGCAGACACAGCATAAAAACAAAGATTTTTATTGTAAGTTGATATCTGGAGATTAACTAAGGACCCCTGCTTGGTGCTGAGTGACCCAAACTGGGGTCCCGACCCCCAACTTTGGGAATCATTGGTATATAAAACTATAGGTAAATCTGTTTAAGTTTAAGTCTAAGATCTGCGTGTTTACCAGGAGAGCTAAGCTCCGCCTCCTTTTGGGGAATTAAACTCTGAACTGCAGCTTTCCTTTGAAGGTTTCAAGTACCTGAATATTATAGTTTGTTGTCTTTTAGTTCAGGACTGAATCTTTTCAATCTCCTGCCTGAACAGATGATGATAAACCAAAGAGAAGTTAAAAATAATAAAAATAATAACTTCTTCTTTGTGTTCGAACAAACGGACGTTTTTATCCTGGTTCACATTTTGGCTTCAGTTCTGAAAGACAGGAAACAAAGACGGAGACACTTTGTCCTTTTTTTATTAAAGTGGAGGATGAGGAGACCGTTGGGTACGACTCTCAGCTACGACTGCACCAAGATTCAGCTCAACATCTGTAAAAAGTGACTGATTTATTCCCGTTTTTGTGTTTATTTTATGTTGGGTTGAGAATAAAAGCTGAGCTGTAGACGAACATCTAATGATCGCTTTTTAAAACTTTCATTAAAGTCGATAGACTGAGTCAGGAGGTTTTATTAACAGGCAAACGAACCGATGTAGGCGATAATTACATTATCACCCGCCGGTTCTAACAGCAGCCCAGATATCTGGTCTCTGATAAATATAAGAGACTGGAAAGAAACCAGATTTGTGATAATTTGTACATTATTCAGACAAATATCGAGTATTTATGTTTCTGAGTGTATAAATGTTGGGTCTGCAGCAGAAATGAACCCATGCAGTTTGGGATTAAATCTAAATTCATCGTCTTTTAATGTCTTCATACAAGTAAAGTCCATTTAATGGTTGAAGGAATTCTGTTTTTTAAATAAGTGAGAAATAAGCTTGTGAAGATCGGACCCCCTGATGACCCGTTCTCTGTCTGCACTTCCTGCCGTTTAGCTGAACGGGTTTATTTTTAGCGACACCTGCTGTCCCCCCAGCAGCACCGCTGTTAGCAGCAACAAACACCCTGAAAGGGTTCTTCAACCTGATCGCCTGGATCCACTAATTTTCCAGAAAGCAAAAAGGTTAATTTGTGTTTTTATTGTGTCTGTTGTTACTGAAAGTCTTCTCTGCTGCAGGCAGCTTTAATTTAGAGCTAGCCTTCATTTCTGTGTATTTCTGTGATTTATTCAAGTTTTATGAAACTTTACTTCAAAGCTAGATCTGTTGTTTAACGATTTCCTGTTAGGTAGTAAATAATTAGTCTCAGAAACCAAAGATCATACATTTGTTTTGTGATATTTTTCAGTTAAACTTGTATCGTTATTAGAGGCTTTTTTTGCTTTAATAATGAAATCACTGTCGGTGTAAGAAGTAACGTTTGTCCAACCTTCGAACCAGCGTCTCACGGGGCTGCAGCTGTTGGAGACTGGTTAGCAAACACAGTGATGGAGTCTCCAAAACGTCTCGAAACGTTCTCAGTTTCCTCAGGAGGCTGGCAGTTTCATAAATGTTCAGAACGTTTGAGCTCAAAATCGTCTTAGAGTCATCGCTGGCATCTCAAACCTGTTTCAGATTTATTTTGGGAGTCTCAAACCCGTCTTAGTTTTCTTTCAGGGTCTTGAACTGATCTCAGATTTTTGGCAGGTGTCTAAAAAGGGCCCCAGTTTGTCTTAGGTGTTCTGAACCCGTCTGATTTTTCTTGTAGGGCTTTTAAACCGAACTAAACATTTCTGCAGGGATCTCAAACCTGTTTCAACTTTGTCATAGGAGTCTCCAACCTGTCTCAATTTTGTTTTGGGTGTCTCAAACCCATCTGAATTTTCCTGCAGGGTCTTGAACCCATTTTAAGTTTTTGGCAGGCATCTTGAACCCGTCTCAGTTTTGTTTTGGGAGTCTCAAACCTGTTTCAGCTTTGTCGTGGGAGTTTCGAACCTGTCTCAGTTTTTGTTTCGAGTGTCTTGAACCCATCTGAATCTTTTGACAGGCATCTCAAACTTGTCCTAACTCGGTTTTGGGTAAAGTTTTTGGCAGGCATCTTGAACCTGTCTCAGTTTTGTTTTGGGAGTCTCAAACCCGTCTTAGTTTTCTTTCAGGGTCTTGAACTGATCTCAGATTTTTGGCAGGTGTCTAAAAACGGCCCCAGTTTGTCTCAGGTGTTCTGAACCCGACTGATTTTTCTTGTAGGGCTTTTAAACTGAACTAAACTTTTCGTCAGTGATCTCAAACCTGTTTCAACTTTGTCGTGGGAGTCTCGAACCTGTCTCAATTTTGTTTCGAGTGTCTCAAACCTGTCAGAATTTTCCTGCCGGGCCTTGAACCCATCTGAAGATTTTGGATTCGTCTCAGTTTTGTTGCGGGAGTCTCAAACTCGTCTCATTTGACCATTTAAAACAGCCGAACGTCTGGAAACTCGTCTCCAACAGCCGCAGCAGACGCTGGTTTCATGAAAACAACAGCTGGACGTTTTTAACGCTGACATGTTTTTGTCCCACTCCAGGTTGGAGCGTCTGGTGGAAGTGTTGAGGAAGAAGGTGGGGACAGGAAGCCTCCGAGTTCTCTGACCTGATGGTTGTTTAAACTTTTAGTTTCTATCAGTCCTGTTTGTGTAACTGAAACGTTTTAATCCTTTTTTTTTTCTACATCTTAAATAATTATTCTCAGATGAAGTTACTTTTGTTTTTCCTGTTTTCTGTCGTTTTTTTTTGTTTTTGACAATCAGAAACTGTCAACCCTGTTTTCTGTAGAATAATGTAAACTTTCAGTAAAAACGTCTTTAATGTAAAAACTGTAAAACATTTTTATCTGTTGAGTTCAATTTCATCGTTTTGGGCCTTTATGTGAAATAAAATCAGCACATTTTGGTTAAAAACTCTTTATTTGTTGTTATTTGATAAAAACCCTCTGCTCTAAATAAAAATAAACTTTAAACGTTAACCAGGGTGATTATTTGTTAATTATCAGAGCAGCTCCAATATTTAGCTGAACTTTGTTCAAACAAAACGATTAAACTGAAATGAAGTTTGAGGGTTTTTTAATGAAATAATGTATTTTTTGCCTATAATTGTAATAGTTTAATTCCTGTGTTAAAGTAAAAGATTTCTCTGTCAGCATGAATCTGTTGAGTCCAGTTTTTTGACGCCTGCTTCCTCTCCTGTCGCTTTAATTGAAGATCAGTTTGCCTTTTAGTTCTTCTGTTGATTTAAGGTTCGTCTCGCTTGTTTAAAACAGAAAAGCTACTCGGTTTAATTTCGGAGGATCATTGTGACAAATGAGAGGAAGCCACTCTGACTCCTGAAACTTCAAATTAAAATTTGACTTTGACAACTTTGAACAGCTTGGCTCTGCCGACACTTTAAAAGGAGTCTCGTTCTCGTTCTTTAATCTGCTCAGCTGCTGACGGCCGCACGCCAGAACCGATAGGAAATAATAAATCTGCTTCAGCAGCAACAGTTTATAAACCGTCACATTGTTCAGTTATCAGCTGGTTTACAGCCAGAACGCCTTCTCCTGCCTGATGGTTGTGGAGGAGCTGTGGCCCACTCTTCTTTCTAGCGTTTCTGCTCAGCTCTCTGAGGTTCTGGTTCTGGTTCTGGACCGTTCTGCTGTGTTTGGGATCATTGTCCTGTTTGTCACATCTGACTCCACAATCAGCCCAAACCATCAGCCCTCCACCACCGTGCTGACAGCTGCAGTGCATTCTGGGTAAACATCTGTCCTCTGGTCTGGTTCTGCTCCAGAAGTCTTCTGGTTCCTTCTTAGACAGAAGAGGCTTTAACCTTTGACCTTTGACCTGCTGACTGAGACCTGTAGAGTCTGATGGAGCTCATTGCACGGTCTGACCTTCAGGGTGAAGATCAGCTGCTGTCTCCTCTTGTGAATAATCTTTCTCTCTGTAGAACGATGGACTCCAGATGACCTTTGACCCTTCTCAGGTTGCTTCACTGAAGTCATTGCTGATGTCTTTCCGCCCTGGCGTTGTGCTAACACCTGTATCTCCGGAGCAGCAGAACCTCCTGAGGATCAGCTCCTCCATCTGATCTGCGTTTTGGAACTTGATTATTGTTCTCGTCTCCCGACACGTTAAACACGTGGAACAGGAAGATGGCGGTCTTTAATTTTCCCCGTGGCGGCGTGAAAAACCTGACGAGCGTTTCTGATGGTTTTTATTTTTGTCTCTCCGGTTAAAACCGACAGATGCAGCGAGAGGAACGAAATGGAAATGTGCGGACGTGTCTCACTGCGATTGTTTAAAAAAAACACACACACAGCCTTGCATACTAACACTGTTTAAACATGATCTGCCTCGCCTGATTGGTCGTCCTCTCTCTCACACACACACACACACACACACGATTAACAATCCACAACCAGGAGCAGCTCTTAAGGTTTTGCTCGTCAAACTAATGAAATAAACCTGATTTTGTTTTTATCATCTTAAACGTGTTTGTTTTGTGTTTAACGAGCAAACAGCTCGTCTGATTAAACCGGAGCCAAACGGGGGGCCGTCCCTCCAGCCTCACCAGGTGTCCCCATAGACGTCCCTTAAATCAGGACAATGTCCCGCGTTTTGACTTTATTTGGCCAACTTTCAGAAGTCAACAGTGCAGGACAGACGCTGGCTCCCGCCGAATGGCTGCGGAGGAAAGCGGGGAGGGTTTTCTGTGTTTAACGTCGGCAGAACTGTGCACATAAGGATCAGACGCAGGCGAACCTGTCACATCTTCACCGCCGCGCTTTGTCCAACTGGGACAATCCGGAGAAAAGACGAAATGCAACTTAAGTTATGGAGATTTAGGTGCAGTGTTTGGGTCACAAAGGAAGGGATATACAAATATAACTCATGTTAAACAGAAGCTAAAAACAGACGGAGAACGGGACATTTAAACCTGCTGCTTTCTGGTTTTCTGTCTGTTAGCAAAATATCTCTCAAACCCCTGATCGGATTTTACTGAAACTCTCAGAAAACGATCACCGTGTTGACGCCCACAACTCATGGACATCTGGAGCCGATACGATTTAAGATGGCCGCCACAGCTAGTCAACCTTAGCAAACGCAAAAACGGCTCTAACTCAGTGAATCTCACAGATATCAGAGTAAAACTTGGTGTGGTAGTAGCTGAGACTGATCCCCAGCTTGTACAACGAGGACGAGCTGATTGTGTGAAATCTGTGTTTAAAACCTTAGCATCGACTCCTGGAGTCGACTCTGCTTGTCTGTTAGCAAAATATCTCATGAACCGCTGGATGGATTTTAACGAAACGTTCGGGATATGATGATTGGATGTTCGTCTACAACTGATTTAATTCTGGAGCCAATCCCATCTAAGATGGCCGCCACAGCCAACTGGCCTTTGGAAACACAAAAACAGCAATAATTTGGTGAATTTTACGTATTTTGTGCTAAGATTTGCTGTGGTAGTAGCTGAGAGTCGTCCCCAGCACATACTCTGACATGGTTTGTTTTACTGACTTTATTCTTATGAAACATCCCACAATCAAACAAAAATATAATTTATTTATGGTTTAAAACGGTAAAAGCAAAGTGACAGATTTCACAATAAAAGCAAACCAAAGATATATTTAAAAGAAAAGCAGAAATAAAAGTTGAGGAGTGGTTTAATGAAGCTCTCAGTATTTATCTGACGGTAATAATGGGGTGGATGGTGAAAGATGGAGGGGGTGCCTCCCGGAGCAGGCCGGTTGCCATGGAGACGGCGGACCACTTGTGGTCGACTTGGGTGTCCTGGTCTTAATCCTGCAGCCGTTAATCTGCTTGTTCTCAAGAAAGACTCAGTTTGTTGGGGCTCCAACTTCTGACGCCACCTGGGAGTGTGTGTGTGTGTGTGTGTGTCTGAGAGTGTGAGAGTGTGTGTGTGTGTGATATTGATGTCTCTGATCTCTTGTTAACTCTGGAATCATATTCAGACGCCACACATGAGAAAATAAAACCCGGGACCGCGGGGCGTCCTGCCGCCTGATTGGCCGGTTTTAAACTCACCTCCTGTAAGTTTAAAGTTTCCCTCCTCCGACCCGACGGTGGACGAAGGGACAAAAATGGGACAGAAATGGACGAAAAAGGACAAAAATGGACCAAACTGTCCAGCAGCCGGAGTCGGTGGAACCAGAGAACATTTTAAATATCATCAGGAAAACAGGACAGTTTTTATCACCCATCAGGTGACAGTGTAACTGCCCCTTTCTGCGTGTTCCTGTTCTCGTCTGTTAGCAAAATATCACATGAACCACAGGATGAAATTTTACTGAAGCTCAGAAATGAACGTCTGCAGCAGATGATCTGCTTCTGTTCGAGGCCGGACTTCAGGCAGTCGCTTTTAAAAACAGGAATAAATAAATTTGACGTGTTTTTTTTTTTTAGTCGTGGAAAGTCGAGCTCCACCTGCTCCGGCTGGTGAAACCAGTTTGAAACCAGTTTGAAACCAGTTTGTAGTTGAAGAGGCTGCAGAGTTCAGTTTTGGGAGCTGGACCGTCTGGAACCGAGCGTTCATGAAGGAGTTCCCAAAAGTGTCTCAAACCGTTTGCAGGAGTTCTCAGTTTCCTCACACGACGAGCAGAGGCTTTAAATACTCTCCTACGCCGCCGCGGGTTTCCTGCTCAGAACCATCCCCAACTCGGCCTTAAGACGTGGACGTTTTGATTGAGGTTTGAGACGCTCACACGAAGACGGAGACGAGTTGAGACCTTTGCAACAAAATTGAGACTGGTTCTGAGAAAGAATCGGACTGCAACTGTTTGTAGAGTTTTCAAAATGAATCTTCTTCCGAGCTGCAGGTTGATAAAATGTCTTTCCTTTAAAAACAGCCGACGCCGGCGTCTGAAAACCTTCGACTCAGCCTCTGTAATTAAAAAGCGGTGAAGCTGTTTTCTGAACTTGAAGCAGCTCTTTGTGTGAACTCGTAGTATTTGCATATTTTAGTTTCCGACGGTGAGATTCGAACCTGTCCTGAAGGAAATCAACGCACCGGTCGCTGCGCTGTTTACCATTTTGTTGTGCACACACCGATAAAAAGCGTCTCTTCAAACTGAACCGGTCCAAGTGACCAGAATGACCACGGAAATGTTGCCAATCACACACCGCTCCCCTCCCCCACGCCGGACCACCAACCTCCTGGCTGATCCATATTACCGCCACACAAAGCTCTAATAAACTTCCTTCGAATCGTTTTAATAGAAAAGCCTCAGCTCTCTTTCTTCTCCTCTCTCTGATTCTGGAGGGGATTTCTTTGCTCTTTTCGTTGACCGAGCACAATTGTATTATTGGAGATAATTAATTCCAATCCCCATCAAAAGGCCTTAGTGGCCCTGGGGCCCCCGTTCTTGGCTTTCTAGTGGGGCAGAGAAAGACAAGGGGAAGAAAGAGGCCGAAGGCCGCCGTATTGTGGCCAACATATTCCTCCATACGGCACAAGTGGAGGGAAAAGGAGCTGAAAGCTTTGGTGAGACGATGCTAGGGGCCCCGGGGCCGCCGCTGCCGTCAGCGCTGACATAATGTCCCGAGCGGCCCCGCTGGGAACATATGGCTCGTATTACATCAGCAGACTGGGTGGCAGAGACGGAGGTTCTGCTCTGAACCAAATGTCACCAGAACACCTGGATCCGAGAAATAAACCGTACACGTGGAGCAGGTCGGCTCTTAAGGTGGAATCTTCCCTCAGCTGACTGCCGCCTTAAACGTGACGACCGGCAGATCTGAATCAGTTTTTTAAATAATATTTATCTTTTATCATCCTGGGGTTTTTATGGACCCGTGTGTTTCCTGTCAGAGGAGGGAAGTCAAACAGCTCCAACGCCACGAGACGTTCAGGAGACCAACTCCGGGCTCGGAGATGACACCTGTGGGAGGACAGGTGACCCTGCCTCCCATCAGGTGACCACGCCTCCCATCAGGTGACCACGCCTCCCATCAGGTGACCACGCCTCCCATCAGGTGACCCCGCCTCCCATCAGGTGACAGCCTCGATGCCCCTGCATATATTTACATGTAGTCATGGGGTAAAGAATTCACATCTGCTGATCTTCACCCTGAAGGTCAGACCGTGCAGTGCTCAGAGACTCTACAGGCCTCAGTCAGCAGGTCAAAGGTCAAAGGTTAAAGCTTCTTCTGTCTCAGAAGGAACCAGAAGACTTCTGGAGCAGAACCAGACCAGAGGACAGATGTTTACCCAGAATGCACTGCAGCTGTCAGCACGGTGGTGGAGGGCTGATGGTTTGGGCTGATTGTGGAGTCAGATGTGACAAACAGGACAATGATCCCAAACACAGCAGAACGGTCCAGAACCAGAACCAGAACCTCAGAGAGCTGAGCAGAAACCAATGAGCTGAGAGTGGGCCACAGTTCCTCCACAACCATCAAAGAGACAAACAGGAACCCAGAATCTGACAAAGATCCAATCAGATTTATTTCCCCAGAACAGAAACGGGTTGAACTTTGTTTTTCTTCCACGTTTTTTTATAAACTCGGTTGAAATGGGCCACTGGAATGAATCGAACCGTGCTGAGGTTGTGGAAATGTAAACGTTAGAGCAGCTATTCTTGAAAGTTTTATTTTAATTAAACAGGTTTACTGAATATAATCAGCTGAATTCAACTCGTTTAGAGTTTTTGAAAAAAGAAAAAACAGAAATCTTTTAGTTTTATTTTGAAGGTTCTCCTAAAAACGCTTTTATTTCTCTGATTCCTGAGGGTTTATCTGGAAATTTGTTTAACAGAAAATAGTTTATACCAAATAAACCGGTTGCTAAATGTTAACGGAGGCAGGTTTGTGAGCATCAAATCTGTTTTAAAATGTTTTTTTTGTTTCAGGTTTTCAAACATTTAACGATTTGTTGTTGGTTTAAACGGATAAAAACGAGGAAATAATGACAACAAACTCATATTTATTTGTACAACATCTGGTTTTATTCCTTTAAGGATTTATAATAAAAAAATAAAATAAATATATTTTCTATACTCCGAGATCCTCTGAGGACCCCAGGTTTGTGTTTTGCGACCCAGATCGGGGTCCTGAACCGAACTTTGGGAACCACGGCTCTAATTGTTTGAACGATGTGTTTGAGTGATTGACGGTTGAACACACACACACACACACACACACACACACACACACAGACACACACACAGACGCTCGACTTCAGCAGAAATATTAAATCAGGTTTCTATCAAATAAATTTAAATTCTAAGGAGAATTTTGCTTTATTTGTTTTTGTTTCGATATAAAATTTAAATTTATTTTTTGTTTTTTTAATCTTCACAGGAGGAAACTTGTCTCTTTAACTCTGAATTTAAAGGTTAAAAACTAAAAATTTGAGCCTTATTTTATCTGATTTCCTCCTGAACTCATTAGACTGATTGATTGATCGGGTGTTAAAAACCAAGGCCCGTGGGCCAGAAATGGCCCCTGTTAAAAAGAAACGGGCCAATCTGAAACGATGAGTCGCAGAAAATTTCCTTTAAAACTGATTGTTTTTCTTTAATCAGTAAATTGTTTAAATTCAGTATAATGTGTTGAAATAATAATAATTTATCTGAAAACTAAGAAACTGATAAATT
This sequence comes from Kryptolebias marmoratus, assembly GCF_001649575.2. Classification (NCBI taxonomy): domain Eukaryota; kingdom Metazoa; phylum Chordata; class Actinopteri; order Cyprinodontiformes; family Rivulidae; genus Kryptolebias; species Kryptolebias marmoratus. Next base: position 22,596,604 of record NC_051439.1, read on the forward strand.
TGAGCTGATCGACTCGGAGCAGGATTTTATTTTTAATTTTTAGTTTGTTGTTTTTTTCTGCTTCTATAAACCAGTTTGACAAAAATTAAAGAACTGCCTGTAAACATTTAGGTGTTCTCTGTTTTACTTTAATGTGTTTTTAGATTTTAAACAACTAAAAAAACAAGTTAAAAACGGAGCCTGATCTAATTTGTTTTAAAAATAAAATATTCACATTAAAATTTTTTGTTGTTAAATTAAAATATTAACTGTTTTATTTCAAACCTGAGTATTATCAGGTTCAGCTTCTTTAATTAAATTTAAATATAATTCATTTATTAAACATCAAACTGTTGAAAATATATGTTCAGTTTTACGCCCAAACTGAACGATTTTAGTTGAAATTTAAAAATAAAATAAGGACTTAGTGTTTTCATTGTTCTGATTTATTTTAATTAAAACCTTTAATTAAATTAAAATAAATCTCTTTCTGCTTCTTTAATCAAACCTGATTTTATTGATGTATTTTTATTTTAGCTGAAATGAACCTTAAAGAAAAACTGAAGATTTTTCTGCTTCTAGTTTTTTAAAACAATCAGAAAGTTGCTTCAAAATAACTTTAAATAAACAACAAATAAATAAATAAGATTTGTTTATTTAAAAAATAAAAGGTTTAGATTAAAAATAACTGAAGACAAATAATTTAACAAACAGTTTAATTAGTTTTTATTGTCTCCATGACCTAAAGTTTATTTATTTAATGTTTGTTTTTAAACTCCTCTCCTCACTGCGGTAATTAGAGGATAATTAGCAGATAATTAGCAGATAATTAGCAGATAATTAGAGGGTCGTTCCGGCTCCTAAAGTGTAAAAAAGCTTTAAGAGCAGAATTCTGTCCGGACGGGTTCGGGTTCTGGTTCTCAGAGACCCGGAGGATCCTGCAGGTTCGGATTCTGAGGCCGCGGGGGGCCGCCGGGTCCGGACTGTTCAGAACCGAACCGAGCCGAGCCGCGGGTCCCGTCAGAACCGGGTCAGTGCGCAGAAAAAACAGGTAAAATCAAATAAATCAGTTTTAGTCTCTGAATAAAAAACATAAATGTTTGTTTGTTTGTTTTATTTTAATAATAAGTTTAATCACGTGGTTAACAGATGGTCCTTCTGGACTTTAATAAAAAACAAATAAATATTAAAAATAAAATTAGTAATTTAAAAGAATTAAAACCTAAATAATTCTCTAAACCAGAAATTAAACTTTTAAAACAAATTAATGTGGAATATTGTTCAATTTAAAATAAATATAATACATAAAATTAAATTCATTACAAAATAAAATAAATCTAATTCACTCAAATATAAATCTGATTTATTTAATGTTTCTTTAATATCTGAACTTTTAACCCAATCCTTAAATATGACTCTAAAACCCAAAGTTTACTCGTAAACGCTGCTCAGTTTTTACGTTTTCTCACAAACTAATAAATAAAAAATATAAAATTATAACAACTAACAAAAAAATTATTTTAAAATCTGATGTGAAAAAATAAAACGTCACGAAAGACCAGAAGTTTCTTCATGTTTTATTTGAAAATGACAGAATAAGTTAAGAACATGCATCAGAAGCAAACGAGGACCAAAAACACACAACAGGAAGTGTGTGTGTGTGTGTGTGTGTGTGTGTGTGTGTGTGTGTGTGTGTGCGCGCTCCGTCCATCATGCACAGAATCAATAATCTGTGATGAGTTCCTGGTTCTGGACAGAGCAGGGAACCGGGCTGCACCGGAGAACCTGCAGGGAACCGGGCCGCACCGGCTGCCTCCTGTCCGATCGGTCCGTCGTTTTCAGCTCGTAGGTTTTCCTCTGAGCTCCGTTTTCCTGCTTCGTGACAAAAGCTCAGATCTGAGGGGGTCTGGGGGGGTCTAAAGGATGATCTGACCCTGAAGGAGGGACAGATCTTCAAACCCAGGGTCACGACTCAGGGTCTCAGGAGGTCGTGGGAGAAACAAATTTCTGTTCCTGTAAACAAAAAAAATCACCTTCGAGCGACACACCGAGCGCTGCTCCTCGTTCTTAAAAACTGTCAGACGGAGGATGTCTCTTTACTTTTATAAAACCCAAAACTTGTTCATGTTGGCCCTAAAAGGCTAAAACCTCACCTGTGTGTTTGTCTGTTAGCAAAATATCTCATGAAACGGTTATCAGTTGACTTCAGCAAACAGCTCAGATCTGCTGTGGTAGTAGCTGAGAGTCATTCAGAAAGGTCAGGCTCTTGACATGCGAGGCGGCAGGATTCAGAGCTTCACTTCAGGGAGAAACTCGGCTCGGGTTTTTGGTCGCTCAGGGCTCCCGTCCCTTTGAAAACGCCGCCGCTCAGCTAATCCACCTTAAACCCGCGTCTCGCCGGGCAGCGGCGTCCAGAGGACGTCCATTAGGAAGTTTACAAAATGTCCCGGAACATTCGCCAGGGTCCTCGGCCTCCTCGTGTCGCAGAGTCATCTCAGACTTCTCAAACCCATCTCAAATCTGTCTCAAACCCGTCTCAAACCTGTCCCGAAGCTTTCTCAGATTAGTTTCTGTGAGTCAGGAAGTACAAGAACTGATCAAACCTCACTGTGACTGATTGGAGACAAAAGAGAATAAATTTGTGATGAAATTGAGACATTTTGTGACTAAATTGAGACAAAAGAGTTTGAACGTCGCACGGGGGAGTGTCTCAGTCTGTCTTAACTTACGTAAACGTCTCTCAGAAACCAATCCAGTGAAGATTTGTGTTTTTTTCTTGCAGTTTTGTGTCTCAGATAGTTAAAACGTTGAGGAAACGTGAGACAGTTTTGGGAATGTTTAGTGAGCAATGAAACCAAATTGGAGACAAAAAAAAAGAAGAAACTGCAACCAAATTGAGACACAATTAAGACATTTTGAGACAAAAAAATGAATTTCATTTGCAGGATTGTCAGTAAAATTCCAAATAAAAATGTTTATTTTCTTGTAACATTTGAAGCCCAGTTAGATTCAGGCTTTAACACAAAAATAACTTTTATTTTTAGATTTTGAGCTGCAGTTTGGAGTGGTAGTAGCTGAGAGTCATCCGGCTGATCTTTCTGTAAAACTTCGGCAGTTAAGGAGGTGGCCGGGTGACATGCATTCCTTCAAACATTTATATAATTCTGTTTTTTGTTTGCTGTTTAGAACCTAACAGAATTTTAAAAATTAGAAAACATTAAGTTTTTGTCCCCTCCGAATTATTTCCTTTTTCTAAAAAGTCATATATTTAAGGGAGAAAATAAATTGGCTTCCGGGCTTCCGTAGTTTCAGAAGCTGAATCACGGGGTTACCCCCTGAAAAAGAAGCCATGTTTTCATCAGACCTGGACTGAGTTCAGTTCCTCCAAAACGAGTGAAATTAACGGATGATTGTCGTTGTTTGGTTTCGTCTTAGCTGCTCGGCTCAAACATGACTCAGCAACACAGAGATGTGTGTGTGTGTGTGTGTGTGTGTGTGTGTGTGTGTGTGTGTTCATGACATTCTGCTGAATTACGAGACATTTTTATTCAAAGTGATACAAATGTAGATGATTATTTTCACAGTTAATAAGCATGCACACAAACTGAGACATTTGGGATTTATTCTGTAAATTCTCAAATTACATGGTGTGTGTGTGTGTGTGTGTGTGTGCGTGTGTGTGTGTTAGTCCTTTTTGGCTGATTGTAGGTCTGCAGTTCCTCACCGTTTATTATCAGCACGGCTTCTTTGAAGGATCAGCTGAGGTAGTTTTTATAAAACAGTGTTAGCGTTGATGACATGACACTAAAAGCAGAGGTGGACCAAACTGATGTGTGTTTAATTTCAATTTTAACGACCCGCTAATTGAAGCCGCATTCCTCCAAGAAACGTGCAGGTCCAAGTTTGGACCAAAGACATTCCACAACCAGGGCTCGGAGTATGCGTTGTGAAAGACTCTCAGCTACTACCACACCCAGTTTTATCTCAGTGTCTTTAAAACTGACTGAGTTGTAGCCACTTTTGTGTTCGCTAAGTTTTATTAGCTATGGCGGCCATATTTAATCAGGTTGACTCTGAAACCTAATCAGTTGTGGTCGTTCATCCAACGATTACTTTCTGAGAGATTCATTCCAATCCGTCCTCTGGTTCATGAGATATTTTGCTAACAGACAAACTTTAATGACGACAGATGATAATGGGAGTAAATGAGTGAATAGAGGAGAGATCTTCCTTTCGCTAGATGAAGCATAAAATTGGGGTTCTGTTGAAGAACTTGTTCCTGGTTCTGGACCAGACTCTGACTGTGACCCAGGAGATCCTGTGTTGATGTTTGGTTTCAGTGTGTGTGTGTGTGTGTGACCTGGGAAGAGTTTTAATTGGCTCAGAGTTAACATGTCTGTGTCGCGGTTTGGTCACAGTGCAGGAGAGTCCAGTTCGGAGCACTTCCTGTCAGACAGGAAGTCCAGTTCAGCTGCATGCAGGGGGGGTCCGAGTCCGGCAGCAGCTACGACGAGCTGTTCAGGAGGGGTCTGGGGTACATCCCCTGGTAGTACGAGGCCTCCAGGGGTTCCATGGTCCTCCCTCCCAGGCCGGACACCCCCCCGCCGTTGTAGGACGAGTACTGCAGGGCCTCGTAGGCCTTCAGGTCCAGTTTGTGCTGCTGCTCCGAGGACGACATCAGGTTGTTGATGGAAAAGGGGTGGTTGAACGAGTAGTGGGGGTCTCCTTTGATGTGCAGGGGGGTCTCGTGGGCCATGGAGTGAGGGGGCAGGGACAGCGAAGACAGCAGCTGAGAACTGGACACCTTCAGGTCTGAGACCCCTCCAACACCCTCTGAGAGGTCCAGCCCAGCGGGGGAGGACACCTGGCTGGAGGAGGGCCCAGACGAGTCCAGAAGTCCAGCAGGTTTGGTGGAATCTTCTGGGTGAGACCTTCCCGGGGCCCCTCCGGACCCCATCGTCTCCTTTCTGCTGTCCGGTTTCGACGACATTTTCTTCTCGCACTTAAATCTTTTCTGGCGCCGCAGGTAGCAGCCGTTCTCGAACATGTTCCCAGAGTCCGGGTGCAGGGTCCAGTAGGACCCCTTCCCGGGTTTGTCCGGCGAGCGGGACACCTTGACGAAACAGTCATTGAAGGACAGCGAATGCCGGATAGAGTTCTGCCAGCGCTGCTGGTTCTGCCGGTAGTACGGGAAAAGGTCCATAATCCACTGGTAGATCTCGCTCAGGGTCAGCATCTTACTGGGTGCCTGCTGGATCGCCATGGTGATGAGGGAGATGTAGGAGTAGGGGGGCTTGGCGTGCGGGTAGCTCCGTCTGAAGGTCTTGTTGTCCCGGGTTCGGTTCAGTCCGCCGCTGCCAAACGCCATGCCGGAGCTCATGGTGGGACTCATGCCTCCGTACGGGTTCAGGCCCATGGAGGCCTGCTGAGCGGACACCGAGCCCACGCCGGAGGGGCTCAGAGCCCCACCCATGGAGGCCATGCCCCCGCCCAGACCCGACATGGCTGCCGGGCCCGAGCAGCCCACCCCGCCCACTGACGAAGGACTCAGACCTGTACCGTTATAGGGCATGTTGAAGGAGCCCGATGTGGTCCCGCTGCCGGACATGTAGCCTGACATGGAGGCCATCCCAAGACCAGAACCCATCCCACTGCCCGCCATCGGAGAGTACACCTGAGGGGAGGGGGGGGAGACCAGAACCAGTTAGGGTCAGAACCTCACAGAACCGCACCGGTTCAGACTCAGACCTGTGACCCGGTTCAAAAGGCTCGTTCACCCAAAACGGGGTTAAAACCAACAAACGGACCAGAATCATCCGAAAAAACAGAATCTTCACCAGAACAATCAAACGTTTATTTTACCTCTGAAAGAAATTATTCATAAATAAAATTAACTGAACTAATTAACTATAAATCAACAATTTAATAAAATAAAACCAGCTGAAATATTTTAAACTTTTATCTTTTTACTTTAAAAAATGTTTTTATTGACTTTTAATAATTGTTAACAATTAGTTTTGCTGAAAATATATGTTTTATTTTATTAAACAGTCTGAGTGGTTTTAAATAAATAAATAGATTTTTACATAAATATTTTATAAAATCCTCAGTTAATTCCAAACTTTTCAGGTTAAAATCAACAAACATCATAAATAAATTATTTAAATAAGCGCCTCCTCAAACATTATATCCTATTTAATTTATTTATAATTAGAGCTTTTATGTGTTTGCAGCAGTTAGGAGGAAATACTATAAATAATATTTTACAGATAATCTGATTTCTGTAGATCAGAGTGAAGTCAGAATGTAAAACTGGACATTTGAAGCTTTTTGGTTATTTGTCATTTATTTTATCAGTAAAAAAATACATCTAATACAATTAAAAAACAAATTAAAAAATAATAATAACAATAATAATCAAATAGAAAATAGTCAAGAATGAATCAAAACTCATTTTTTGTTTAAATCTTACAGTTAGGTTGGTTAAAAATTAATAATTATTTTACTAATTGACTAAAATTGACGCAAGTTAAAATATATTTTTTAACAGATTTAATCTGATTCAGAAGCTTTAAATTAAATTTTTCCTCCTCGCGGCCTAAAGTTTGATTTTAAATAATTAAAAAGAAAAATAATAATTAATCTTTGAGGCTTTACAGGATTTATTTTAAATATGTTTTAAAAAAATCACAGAAACGATTTAATTTTCTTTTAAATCTCATTTAAAATAAACTAATGGTGTCAATAATTATTAATAAATTATTATTTTTTTACTTGAATCCTAAAAACACGAAACACAAACAACAAATTAACAGAATTATAAACTAAACAGAAGCTTTTAAAAATATTATTCCGTTTTTTTTTCTCTCCAGTTTAAACTGTTTCATTAAAGTCAAAGTTTAATTCTTTTTACTTCTAATTATCTGATCTGGTTTTAATTATCAATAAAAATCGGAGCGACTTTAAATAAAATCTCTTTTTTTTATTTAGAACTTATGTTTGTAAAAATAAACCCGAGTTTTCTTTTTAAATATGAAATAAATATAATAAATACATAAATATAAAATTTGTGTTTCTGGTCAGATAAAAAAATAAACATTTTAAACATAAAACTTTAGTTTAAATTTCAGTTAATTTGATCTTTTTTAGGTTTTTTAGCATTTCTTTTTAAAGAAACCCAAAAACTTTAGGTCTCCTCTCCTAAAGACAATAAAGTTTAACTGAAAAGAATCCAGTTCCGACCCGGTTCCGGTTCGGATCGAGCGGACGGGCTCACACCGACCTCCTCGCTGTAGTATCCGCTCCAGTCCGGAGCTTCGTGGCCCTCCATCTTCACCGAGCCCAGCATGCCGTCAGGCGGCCCCCGCGGATCCCGCTGCTCCCGGTTCGGGCCGGTCCCGTCGCGATTCGGGCGTCCTGGTTCCAGGTGTGAGCGCGCGGAGGAGAGCCGAGCCGAGCCGAGCAGAGACTGAGGAGGAGGAGGAGGCGGAGGTGATGATGGTGACCTGCAGGCTGATGTGATCCTCCTCCTCCTCCTGCGGGTCCAGCCCTCTGCACCTCCTCCCCCTCCGAACCGAACCTCCTCCTCCGCCTTTCTTCTTTTTCTTGTTTCAGTCCAACAATCAGCTGATTAAACAAAATAAACTCAAATCATCTTTTTACGAAACAGAGAACTTCTTTTCTTCTGTTTTTAATCAGTTTTATTACAAAGAAACTCAAAAAAAAAAAAAGATTTTCTGTTTGAGCTCCGAGCTGCTGGGAGCTAAAATCAGCTGAAGTGCAGCTAAAAGCTAAAATCAGCCGAAGATATATCTGCTTCGAGTTTTAACGTCTGAATGTTGTATCTGTTGAACATCAGGACAAAGAGAATGTAATTAATTAATATTTTTAAAACAGAGTCCAATTAAAGCTTCAGTGAGGAGTTTCCTGTGAGGGACAAACAACCATGTGGGTCGGCTCCTTGTTGTTGTTGTTGTTGACCCGTCCCGGTCTCAGAGCGGCCGTTCTCCTGTTCCAGGCCCGGTTCTTTGAAACGTGCTAACAAGGAAGTAACAGAGCGGAACAACTGCTCACTGTTCTCCATTATCTGAGCGGATTAAGTGGATGAGGTGGCGGCTTAAAGGACACTTACACCAAAACACAGAGAGGGGGCAACAACGTGCGAGGGGGGCAGGAATTAAATCTGCAGAAGAAGAAGAAAGAGAACCTCACGCTGTGGAACAAACTCACCTTCAAGTTTCACTTTAATTTAACAAAACAAGTCAGATTCCCAAACAAACAGCTGCAAAGAAATGAATCTATTCTCCGTTTAAATATGAATTGTTGCAGGAAGGAGTGGGAGGAGCCTAAAGCTCTAAAACTACAATATGGCCGCTCCAACTCGTCGTCAAAACACAAGATTTTCATTTTTTGATAAAATGTTTCTGCTTCTATCAGTTTCTCCATCGTTAAACAACTGTTTGGGGTTAATTCAGCTGAAACTGAAACTGTTTCCAGCTTCGGCTCATTTCGGCTGATCTCGGCTCCATCTTTAGCTTTAACGCTCTCCACCGGAGGGACTCTCCTCCTTGCAGCTTTCAGTCGAAGAAGAAGAAGAAGAAGGTCACCTTTTCTCCTCCCGACTCCATCGTTCTCCCTCTGACTCCGTTTACATCCAGGATTATTTTACCAACTCGAATGTAAACAAACGGCTCTAATTGTTGGCAACAAAACCCAACTCTGCTGGTTTCACTCATTTATCTGCTGGGGCTCATCTTTGGTGGTGAAAGTTTAGTTCAAACTGAAAACCTTAAAAACGATCCTGTGTTCTGAAAGCTTTAAAGGTCCAGTCGGAGCCCAGACCTCGGTCCACATGAAAATCTCTGATTTTTGATTTAGAGATTGTTGGACACGAGCAGAACCATCTGACCTGAAGGAGCTGCTGGGTTAGATTTAGGCTCTAACCGTCTGGAGCGTTTCCAGAGGGCTCCCCTGGTTCTGGGAGAAACCCGGTCCGATCAGAACTGTGTGGGTTCGAAGCCCTGGAGTGAGTCAGGTGTGACTCCGCCCCCCCGTCTCACCTGGAGGCACATCCTGTTTGTGATTCACCATCGGGGCTCGTTGAGTTTCAGTGTGACTCAAAGACGTAAATTCTGCTTCTGTCAAAATCTAAAAGCTCCTCGGTGGTAATTATGGATGTTACTGCAGCGTCTGACTCACCTGTCACCTGTCCACGACCTCGTCTCAGACTCACAGACTCCGTGACTTCAGGTGGCGTCTACATCAGGCTGTGACCCTAACCTTTGACCCTGGAGGTTCTGACATGAAGACCTGTAAAGCTTGTGAAGCTGAGGTCAAGAGTTCAGGGGAGGAACGATCATCACCACACAGGCTGTGTCACGCACACACACACACACACACACACACACACACAGTCGTAGCTGTTTCAAAACCCAGGTAACAAAGGAGACGACCTCTGACCTCAGGTCACCAGAATCCAGTCTTAGTCTGAGTCAGGACTAAAAATGTCAAAATATACAAAAAAAAAACATCTTTATTATCCATTCATGTAGAAATCTTCACTGGAATTTAAAAAGATAAAAGACGGGATCAATAAAAATCCAATTAGTTCAAACAGTTCATATAAAAGAGTCAAACTGAAGCCGAACGAACGAACGAATCAGTCGACTGAATCATTCAGTGACTCACATCCTCATCTTTGGCTCTCTAATATTTATCACCTCAGTTTCTCTGGGGTCAAAGGAGAGTTTTCCTGTTAGTAAAATATCTCATGAACATCTGGACAGATTGAATCAACACCTGAACAAACAGAAATTTATATATTTCAGCCAATTTTAATGATACCGAGGTGAACTTTGGTGTGGTAGTAGCTGAGAGTCGCCTCTAACACGTCCTCTGAGGGCTAACAGATCGCTTGAGATATTCCAAGCACAAAGCAGAGTTTTCAAGGTTGAACCAAAAGCTTTAACGGCGTCATTTCACACTCTGAGAGGATCGTAGTTTGAAAAAAAGGCGGCGGGTGATATGCATTCCTTGAAGGACTGCCGGGGCTTCAATTAGTGAAATCAGCTTTAGCTTCTCAGCCTCAGCTTTGTAAAGAGAGCGGAGCGACGAGGGGAGGAGGTGAAGGTGACCCGAGGCCGCCTCGGAGATAAGCTTCGTCAAAGAGACGGATGATGAGACGGAGGACGCAGGAAGTCCTGGCCTACTTTCACAGCCAGCTGTCTGAGAGGAAAAACGTGGAAATATTGGGCACTTTTAACGGACGCCATGTTTGGACATCAAACTTCACGTGTTTACTCCTCAGGGATCAATTATAAAGTTAAAGACTCAACAGCTTTCTGTCTTAATCTTCTAATCATCTATGTGACTGAAATTCCCTGTTTTTCCACAGAACCCTGCTGGAAGAGAAACGTGGATCATCTGGAAAGAGAACCGGACCGCTCCAGAATATTCAGTTTGTGTTTCATATCAGGTAAATAATCAGCAAGTCCTCGTGTTTATTCTACTGTCAGAGGCATGAATTAAATGTCCATTTTCTGAGGTGGAATGATTATAAAACGTATAACTTTAATGGTTTTTAAAAACAAGATAAATTTGAATTTATTGAGGATTTTTCTGCTCGGTTATTTCCCCACTAATGTTTGGTTAAACGTCCGTCAGCTAGTTGACCTCGGGCTGTTTGTTCAAGCTGACCTTTGACCTCCTGTTCTTGACCGAGTTCATTTTATTGGTTGGTTTCCTGGAGACGGGCCGGGCTTTTAATCAGAATCCGCTTATTTCAAACCGGGTCGAGGTCGGGGCTTTGGGAAAGTCTTTACAGAAGCTTCATGTGAGCCGGATTCATCCAATCAGAAACCGGTCCTGATGTTTGTTTGAGATCCTGGTCCTGTTGGACCCAACCCTCCTCCATTATTCCATCCATCAGCACCACAGCATGACACTCCCACACCGTGCCTGACAGCTAGTTTAGTCTTCTGAGGTTGTCCAAACGTCCTTCTTGTCTTCATCTCGTCTAAATTTTTGGAGTCAGCCTGATTTAAGATGGCTGCCACAGCCAAACACAAATATAGCTCCAGGTCAGCCATTTTCTTACAGATCCTGATCTAAAACCTGGTGTGGTGGTTGAGAGTTATCCCCGTCACGTCCTCTGAGAGTAAATTGGAGGTTCCAGTTAAATTTAATCCTTAAATTGTTGTTTTTCCTTTCAGGAATCATCCTAATTCCCTCAGACCTACGATTCCGGTCGGTCTGCACGGACCGGACTAGTCCTGATCTCTGCCCAGGAAACTGAAGCTTCATCAGAAAACTACGTCGCCTCCAACGTAGTTGGAGCCGCAGTGGCCATCTGCTGCCACCAGATGGCGTCAGATCCAGCAGAATGAACGGAGACCAGAGCTTCTTCTGGGTCTGAAAACTGGCAGGACCACCACAGACCAGGACCAGGACGGGTTCCCGGGTCTGTACAGCTGTTAGAGATCTCTTTTTCATTAGGATCAAACAAACTGTCACTCTGAACTAACAGGACAGTTTTAGGGCTTGTTAATTGTTAAAGATGAGAGGAATTTTAAATTTGATTCCAGATTTTCATAAGGAGACAAAAAATGAGAATTTCACGTGAAAAATTTAATTATAAAACAACAAGAGTTAACCAAAGTGCCATACAGTCCCAAAAGATACATAAAAACATCAGGATAAAAGAAATAAATAACAGATTAGTTAAATCTGTGAAGCTGTTTCAATACAGGAGAAAGTTTTAATAACAATGAGAATCTGTTCCACAGTTTTGGGGCGAAATGTCCCCAATGGACCCGTTAGAAGGTTTAAAAACAAACAAACTTTTAAATTCAGCTCTGTAATTAACAGAAAACCAGTGAAGATGGATTCTGGCTCCGGTCCTGGTACCAGTGAGACTGAATAATCCAGCCTGGAGGTGATTAACGCTGTAGATCTGTCTCCATGTCTGAGAGAATGGGTCTGAGCTTGTAGAAAACCTCAGAGTCAGTTAAAAATAACTCCCAGATCCCCTGAAGACTGAAGCTCAAACCAGAGACGGTAAATATAGATCTGCGTGTCGTCGGCATAACATCGAAACCAAACATTATATTTACAGATTATATGACCCAAAACAAGTAAAAAGGCGACACGTTCAGTTCAGATTTGACTGAATTTAACTCAGTTCTGGTCAGAAATGACTCTAAATGTCCTCCTGGTGCAGTCAGGAAGCTGAGGTGGAGCCATCTTTAAAAACGTCTGAATGTTTGAAGTCAAACTGTTTTTATCTGAACTTTAAAACGAGTTAAAACGAGATGTTCTGGGATGAAAACATCAGCATTTTAGTTTTGTTTTACAGTCATTCCACCTCAAACAAAACAAGAAAAAGAACATTTCAAATAAATCATTTAAAGGTTAAAGTTATCATAATAATCCTGATTAAACTGTTCATCATTTGAACTCAAACGTATATAAATATTTATTTTATTCCTGCTATTTCTGACTGGAGATGAAGGAAAAAACTACGGAGAGACAAATGATGTTTTATTGGGTCAAACGAAGACAAATAATCAGCTGAAAGGTTTCAAACAGAAATTAGAGCAGAAAGAACTCAAATTTACAAAGTTTCTACATATTTTATCTTTTAGACCAGAAAAAACAGTATATTTTTGAGGAATATAACAGCTTTTTATGTCCTGATGTCGATCAACTTTTTTAAATTCATCATTAAATAAAAACTGAATGAAGATGTTAAATAAACAGAAATGATTCAAACGTCCACATATTTTAGGTCGTGTTGTTTTAGGTGTTTCTGTCTGTTCAGTTACCAGTGAAAGCTAAAATAAAAACAAGCCTTTATGATGAATATTAGATAAGAAGATGGCTTCAGTCTGGATTTAAAAAGTAAGACTTGAAGCACGAATGTTTTGGTTTTCCTGAGCTGGAATCTGTCTCCTCGGTTTTCTCATGGCGCTTCCTTTTCTCGGATCATCTCGACGGACTCCTTGTCGTCAGTTTGTCTTTTTGTCTTCTTCCTGATCAGACACTTCACCGTCACTGCAACCACCACCACCAGAACCAGCAGGCCCGCGAACGCAGCCAGAACCGGGACCAGGATGGACAGCAGAGAGCTCTGGACTCTGGCTTGGGCCGGGTCCTTGCAGGAAGGGTCCTGATCCGAGCCGTTAACGCAGACGCACCTGTAGGAACCTTCGGTGTTGAGGCAGGCGTGACTGCAGGGGCTCCCTGTCCCGCACTCATCGATGTCCACGCAGCGTCCAGAAGCGTCTTTCTGGAAGCCTTCTGGACATTTCTGGCAGATGCTGCTGAAATCCACCGGGGAGCCGTCCAGCGTTCGCCAAATATCATCTGGACAGAAGAGGTCCAGCACGGCTTTGAACCAGCACTCCACCTGCATCCTGCTGCTGTTGCTGGGGTCCTGCCTGAAGGCCCGGATGCTGGGGACGGGGGGGTACTGGCAGGGCCCGGCGTCTGGGCCCAGCGAGGGAAGGTCAGGCTGCGGTGTCGCCGGCCTCGGTTTGAACGTTGGACTCGTAGCAGCAGGTCTGGTTGTGGTCGGCTGCTCGTTCCAGAACATCCCTGTCTGCACCTTGCAGATGTACTGGTAGTGGGTCTTACAGGTGACAGAAATCAGACCCAGATTAACTGAGGACTGGACCTGCACCTTCAGTGCTGCACACCTGACCTCTGTACAAGTCATTTTGGGCTCCTCCAGCCACTTGTTTAAAGCCGATTCCTCTTTGCCGTCTTCCACCCACTTGAACCCTTTCAGCGGCAGCGATGGATCAGAACATTGAGTCGTTGTCTTCCTGAGCCCGATCCAGACTGAGAACTCTCCCCGAACCGGGGCCGACCTGTTGAGAAGCTCCCGAATCTCCTGGACCTCCTGCTCTGTGGTTGTGGTGGCGAGAACGCCGGGAGCGCAGCGCCTCCGGGCTTCATCGAAGGTGGCGTTTGTCCGGCTGAGAAGGTATCGTGTCTGTGAGGACGGGTTGGACAGGTCAGACGAGACGGCCTTCAGCAGGAGGACAGCGATCCAAAGACAGCTGAAGCAGCGGGGCAACCAAACTGCCATCTCTTCAAGCTCCGCCCCCTTTTCCTGTCAAAATAAAACCCAAAACTTCAGCCACTGAGCCTCAGTACCCCATAATGACAAAGTGAAAACAGAGTTTTACATTATTTAGTTCATTTCTTAAAAAGAAAATAGTAAAATGTCATATTTATGTTTAAATTCAGATCTTTAAAACTGAGCTCAGGTTCTTCTGGTTGTTCCTGATCCTTGAGATGTTTCTGCACCTTCGCTGGAGTCCAACTGTGGGGAATTAAATCCACTCTGTAGAAGAGCAGAAACCAAGCCACTGAAGGTCCTCCAGAACTCTCAAACAGAAGAAGGTTGGTCCAAGAACAGGATGGTGTCTCTGACCAAGCTTCAGAGATCCTGCGTGGAGATGGGACAAAGATCCAGAAGATCGACCTGAACTTGGGTTTCCTGGCAGAAAGGCTCGACAGAAGCTCTGATCCAGAAACTGGGTTCAGGGTTCACCTTCCAGCAGGACAAGAATCCAGATGTCTCTCTGGAGACACCTGAGAAATGGCTCCATCAACAGCTTGAGAGGATTTACTAAAAAAAAAAAAACCCAAAAGACTCGAAGCTTTAGCTCAGTTCTGAGGAAAACGTCTGAATTCTTCTGAGTTGGTGATATTTCAGTAGTTTAATATGTAAAAACTGTAAAAATGAAATGTTGGGTTTATAAGTATGTGGTTGATGTTCTGCTGAACGTGGAGTCCTGTAAGGAGAACCTGGACTGATGTTAAACATCACCTCCTTCATTCTGTGCTCATTTATGTTTTTTATTTTCCAGCCAGCGACGTCATCTTCAATCAAAACCTGTTTCTCTCCAAGATGATGTGAGTTAATCAGAGTTTTCTTACCGTTTCTTTAGTTTAATCCTCTCCTCCTGTCCTGTGGCTCTCCCAGTTTGTTAACCAGTCTTTAAAATGTTTTTGTCCCAAGTCTTCTCCGTCGTTTGTCTCTGCCCCAGTTTCTCCTTCAAAGTGTCTGCGCTGGCAGATTGTTGGCCTCACCCCTCGTTCTCTGAAGCCCCCTCCTTCATGACAGGAAGTGTGTTTTGTCTTGATACGGAAAGCTGCTTTCCTTCAGGACAGATTCAGAGCTGCTGGTTGGTCTGAGGGTTTTATAAACTGTCACTTAAATCCTTTTCTTCCTCGTTCTGATGGCTGGTTTGAACTTCAGCAGGTCGTCTTTAACATGCCTAAAAGCATGGAGTTGCTGCCATGTGATTGGCTGATTAGTTATTTGTGTTAACGAGCAGTTTAAGAGCTGGACAAATAAATGGACTGGAAATCGAACTGTGAGCTTTAACAACTCCCAAGTCCATGACGAGATTTCTCATTTGTAATGGTCCGATCTGAGCAACATTGTGCTTCAGATTTGATTGTGTCTGAACAAACAGTGGAAACGCTCCCAGTGGAGCAGACGTTTCCTGCAGGAACTGAGTTTAAGAGGAAGCGAGAAGGCCGCGGACCATTGTTCTCAGGGTTACAGCGTGATGTTAATTAACCCTTATTTCTGTCAGAACTCGGGAGATTTTAGAGCAGTTCTGAAATCCTCCGAGCCGGAGTTGTAAAAGGAAGAAACATTAAATGATCACTGGTGACTTTAACAGGATGTTTGTCTTACACTTGTTCATGTTTTTTCCCAGGGATCAGCTGATTGGTGCAGCAAGGATTAATGACCCCACACAGGTCTGTAGTTTTTATATACATATATGTAAAAGGATTAGAGTTTACTGTAAATAATGGCAGAAAAACCTGGAGCAGATTATAGATATGTTAGTATTTGGTTTATTAAAATATCCTTGTTCAGGAAGTAATCATTTGATGGGCAGCTCCAACCTCACTCAGTCAATGTGCTGAAACTGGGTGTGGTAGTAGCTGAAAGTCATGCCCAACGTGTACTCTGAGGGCTAACAGATCTTAGTTTAAACTCTGTCCTGAATCGTGGTGGAACGTTAGGCTTTTAAGTTATCTGTAATTGAAACGTTAAGAAAGAGCTCCACAGGAGTCCCTGTGGACTATGATGTCTGCAAGGTCAGAGGTCACAAAGGTGCAGGACTTCAGTTCCACTGTCCAGAGGAGGGACAGAAGGATGTTAGCAACAAAGAGGAGCCTTTCAAAGTTCACTTTCCTACTGAGGAAACCAAAATAAATGCAGCAGACAGGCAGCAGTGATCTTCATAGATTTAATACGATCCTGAAGACAGACACAGGAAGTGGACAAACAAACTGCTCACATATTTATAATAATATTCAAAGCAAACATTTAACCAGAAAGTTTGTGTCAGTTTTTATTCTTTGCTTTTAACAGGTGCCATGAAAGACGGGTGATCATGTAAGTGCTTGTTTGTGTGCCTTTTAGAACAGCATGAAATGATTGCAACACTTGAAAAAAAACTAAATGTTTCACATGAAGAAGTCAACAGGTTGTTTATTGTAAACTGTGTCTGGTAGTAATGGCCGTCCTGCTGACAGGAAGTGGCGTTGAACACCTCAGGCAGCGCTGGAGACGGCCAGCTTCTTCAGGTGATCCATGAATACCTGCAGGCTGACGTCATCTGTGAGGATGGGAGCTCCAGACTCCTGCGGAGGGAACCAATCAGGTCAGCTTTTCTTCTGCTTTAAACTGATGAGGTCAAAGGTCACGGTCTTACCTGTCCCCAGGCGTACATGTTGTTGTGGGTCTGAGAGGGGTTGACTTTGGAGAGCAGGAAGCGAGCCTGCGAACATCAGGACAGGTGAGTCTGATGCTCTGTGGGTTTCAGAATCTGCAGAAGAAGAAACACTCACCTGGCTGCCGCCGTGCTCCGTGTCAATGTACCGCGGCATCGGGAAACGAGTGTGGAGCAGCTCCTGAGCGTCATCTACCGGTGCCTGGAGGAGGTGCTTAAAGTTCTCATACTCAGGCATGTCCTGGTAGCCAGCCTTCCTCCACTGAGCCACCGTCTTTTTTTTTTTTTTTGAAGAAGAAGAAGTTTAGTAACAACAATGATGTCATCCTTAACATTTCAAATAAAAGCACATTCTACAGATATTATCTCTTCTTCCCTGACTCTATTAATAAACCTGCAGCCACAGTTAAACATCTCGGCATTATTTCCTGAGTTAAGTAAAATGTGAGGCGTGAGTAGCTGCAGAGCGGTGGAGGGCCGTACCTCTCCGTGGTAGATGACGATCTGGAAGAAGGTGTCCATCAGCAGGATTCGGTCCGGCAGGATGCTGCTGCTGTCCAACAGAACCGGCTGGAACACAAACAGACCCACAGGGTTAGAGCTACCCGTTAGCCCGGGTTCTGACCCGAACACAAGGTGCGGTGCGGCGCTCCCACCTCGGGCGGCCCGTTGAAGGAGTACGCGTACAGGACGGGCTGGATCATGATGAGAGCCTGGGTCAGATCCTGTCTGTTGAACTGATGTCTGTAGTATGAGCTCTCATCGGGGCTGTTGTTGAACACCTGCAGGAACGGTGAGCGCCGCAGGTGGAACATGAACTGCAAACACGAGGGGACAGGGTGAGACTCACAGCAGACTCTCAGGACATTATTCTGGGATGCAGATCACCTGAGGGTAGAGGGAGAACGTCTCGGAGAACCTGAAGGAGTTCGGATCGTCTTTGTGATAATCTCCAAACTTCTGACACTGAAAACAAGCAGAAGTGGATGAGCCACGCCGCCATGACGCTGGAAGAACCCGAGTCCGGCTCATTTCCTCACCAGTCTGATCAGCTGTCTGTCCAGCCACCTGAGGACATCTGGACCCTCCTCCGTCTCCGCCCGGTACACCGCCAACCTCGCCATCAAGATGGCAGCCGCCTCCTGATCGAAGGATGCCGCGATGCTCTGAATCTGACTCTGAGCATCAGCCCAGCTACAGAACAGAAAGGGATGAGACGTGGGAGCGTGAAGCAGAACGTCAGGGTCACATTCAGTCACCGGATGATTCGTTTACACGCCTGACAGCAGAGTTATTAAAACTGCTTCTCAGAGACGATACGAGCCTAAAAACATCAGATAACTCTGCTGCGTTTAATCCTGACTAAACGCCGCTCAGATTGTTGTTCTGTGACCACAGCGGGTCCAATCGGCTCTAAAACAATCCGAACAAACATTAAATCACACACAGATGATCAAGTACAAACTAAATGGACATTTTTACTGATAAACAGTTAAAAATAAGCCGAATGACACCTAAATATTCCAGAGGATGATTGTTTTATTGTTCTGAATTAAACGGCAGATAAAGGTCCGACTGTTCAGCCCATAAAACTCCACCAGGATGTTTTAATGTTTGTTCAGAGCATTCGATCCGATGCAGGTGAGAAAAATTTCCAGCACCCTAAAAAAATAACCACATATACTGTGAGACACCTTTTTAACATTTAAAGAAATGCTCTATAAAAGGATTAAAGTCATCCGAAGCCCCTCTGATGGGGGTTCTCGGGTTTGACGCAGTAATTCGGGTATAAATGGGTGAAGGAGCGCAGCCGTACTTCCTGGCGGTGGTGGTGACCCGGATGCGTCTCTGTCCAGACGAGTGCTGGTACTGAGTGACGAACTGGATTGCCCCGCGGCCGCCTTGAGGGATCGGAGCGTTGTGCTGCAGAAACAACAAACGAGCAGATAAAGAATCAGACCTGCAGGAAGCGATCGGAGCGAAGGTCAGGACAAGAAACGATGCAGTTTCACCACCATGCAGTATACGTCTCAGGACTAAGCTGCCCAACACTGAAGCACGGCGGTGGCAGTTGTTAGAAGGGCTACAGAACCAGGACTAAGTGAAACAGGTGAACTTCCTGTGGAGGCGGGGCTAAGTTCTAGAAGGAGAACCAGAACTGCAGGCCTCCCTTTGGTCAGGGTTGAGCTCAGGTTAGTTTCCAACGTGAAAGAGACCAGTCTCCCAGTCTCTGCAGCTGATAAAGAGACACACACACCATGATGCCACCACCACCATGCTTCACTGTGGGGATGCCGCCTGATTTGCTCCAAAGAACCTTCAGAATTGGTTTCATCAGACCAGAGGATCTGATTCCTCACAGTCTGAGTTCTTCAAGCAGCTTTCAGGTGTTTCACTCAGAGGACAGACCCGACATGGACCCGATCAAACAGCGCCACCAACAGTCGACATCCAAATGGACTGAGCCTCACAAGATCTGCAGGAAATCCCCAAATCCAGATGTGAGAACCTCGTTGCATCAAACCCAAAAAGACTCGAGGCTGAAACTGCTGCCAAAGGTGTCCCAACTCAGTCACAAACATGAGATTTCCTTTTCTCTTTTTATTAAATCTTAAGTATTAATTCTACGCCGTTTGTCATCATGTGAGATAAACCTCCGAGTCATTATGATGCAGCAGAGAGGTCTGAAGTTCAGGAACAGGATAATTACACACCTGCACACCTGTTATTACCTGACTCAGGGCTTGTGACACGTGTGCAAACACAAACCTGCACGTCCCATCGTTGTGAGGACACTAAACGGACCCATAAACCAGGTCTAGACTCTTTAATTCTCGTTTTTAATGAAAACTTGAACTGGCTTTTATCATTGGCTCATAACGTTGAACAAGGTTTGAAACCTCAGAAACACAAACAGGATATTGTACCATCAGGCACTGTTGACTTTACCCTCATCAGATAATTTTGTGTTTGTGTGACCGTGGTCCTCTCAGCAGGTGATGGACAGGTGCGCCGCGGGAACACGCCCCCCCGCAGTCACCTGCTGACATCCAGAGCCGAGGAATATTCTCCTGGATCGACTCAAGAAACAACAAACGGGGATTTAAAGATAAACTGGTGGAAGAGCTGAAACCGGTCTTTAAAGAACCGATCCAGACTGTGATTACGGCACGCCGTTAAAAAGAAGAAACGCTCAGCTTTTATCTGTGAAGCTGCCTCCCTGCCGTGACTCAAACCCTTAAATAAACTCAGGAGATCACACCGCGACGGGGAGAAAGGACCGAGCATCGAGGACTCGCAGGTTCTGGACCTTCAGACGCCACCGAGGATGAGTCCAGGACAACAACCGGCAAAATGATCCGTTTTTCCTTTAAATCTTCACTGACAGCAACAAAAACACCAGTTTTAAAGAAATCAAACCGACTAATCTGCTCCAAACTCTTCCTTGGACTCAGGAAATAACCTCCAGATGACCAGGAACAAAGAAACCAAACTGAGCCGCTTCTATCTCTCCTAAAGTCTCATTTTAACACTTTCAAGGTAAGTTTTTAAAGACTTCCAAACATTCTGAAGATTATATATTACATCTTAAAGGAAAAAAGGACCAATCACATATTTTCCTTTATATAACAGAACGTGGTTTTGGTTCTTCCTGAACATTTAAACCTGATTCTTTTCAGAAATTTAATCATTTAAAGCCAGAAAAGCTGCCAGTCTTTAACCTGACATCGATCTCCTCTTAGTTAAAGGTACTCGATGCAAACATCCTGAACTACATCAGATGGTGCAGTTTGAAAGATATACTGATGTGTAATTCTGAAATGCAGGTATGCATTCAGTGTAAACAAAGCAGTCTGCTGAGTGATTGACCTACATCAGGCAACGCTGCAAATATCTGAGGTAAAATCACCGAAACGAGGCGATACTTTCAGCGTTTTTACAGAGAAGTGTCAGGTTTCATCACCGTAACACAAATTAAATCAGTACAAAGTGTAGAATGAACGCATGTTCGAGGCAGACGAGGCAGATCTCTGACGGATGACAGTAAATTAATCTGTCGTCAGTGTCCGCCAACACCATCTTTATCACTTCCTGTTCAGTTACTTTAACATAAAAAAGTTAAACAGCCAGCAGTCAGGGAAGTCGGGGCGTAGAAAGGAAAAAAGAATCGACTCGTTTCGCCAAATTGGAAAAACTTTCCTGCATTTTTATTTATTTTTTGGCAAATTGTCCTTGTTGTACGATTTACTGCTGCCAAACGTCACATCACACCGTTCCTAACTGAAGAAAAGGTTTAAATGTAGTTTTTGAATGAGTTTTTCTTAAGCTGATGGAAATAGAAAAATCACAGGTTCATCATAACAACAGTTTTAATGAGCTGAGACTTCATTGGTTCATCTCGTTTGCCTACAGAACTGAAGACCTGCATTCAGCTCACAGGGTCACAGGTCAAAGAGTCAGGGTGGAAATGTCTCAGCTGCAGCTTTAAGGACTTGAACCAACAACTTTGGAACCTTCCTCAACAGAAGCAGATCAGGCTGAACATCCGACAGCTCGTTTGGACTTCAGTCCTCTGGAGGAAGTGTCTGATCACAGATTGTACTTCTTGTCCTCAGGCTCCATCTAAAGATGGCCGACGCTTGGAGACTGCTGTACGCTGCGCTCTTGATTCTGTCGAGCGCCGCCTCCATCAGTGGCAACCTCCTCCTCCTGCTGGTGCTGCTCCTCAACAAGGACCTTCAGTCGGACACGCTGGCCTTCCCCCTGAGCGTCAGCCTCAGCGACCTGGCCGTCGGCCTGTCCACGCTGCCCTTCGCAGTCCACAACACGCTGTCCTGGCCGGTGGCGTACCCCAGCGAGGGCGCCCTCTGTCAGGGCAGCGGCTTCACCTTCCTCCTCGTGCAAACCTCCTCCATCCAGTCGCTCACCTGGGTCACCATAGACAAGTTCACAGAGATCTGCTTCGCCCTCAGTTACTGCAGCATCTGGACATCCAGGAGGAGCCGAGCAGCGCTGGTTCTGGTCTGGCTCTTCAGCCTCGTAAACGCCTCCCTGCCGCTCCTGGGGTTTGGGAAATACCACTACAGCAAGTCCCGGTTCCTCTGCTGCCCGGACTTCACGCCCGACAACAGGTACTTTGTGGCGCCGTGGATGATGCTGGGCATCGCGGCGCCAATCGTCTTCATGTGCTTCCTGCACGGATACATCGTCTACGTGGCACGGAAACAGGCCAGGAGGGGAACGTTCATCTGCAACGAGCTGCACTGCTTTCATGTTCCTGCCAACAATTACCTGAGGAGCTCCATCGTCATCATCACCACCTCAGGTGAGTCCTTCACACAACCTCAGGTCTCCTTCAGAACCGATTGCAAATTAGGAGGACATCCAATCATTAGAGACAGTGAAATACGGCTCCATCCCTGCAGGAAACTATCTCCAGGTTTGAGAACAACATCTGCCATGTTTACTATGAGCCGTTGTGAATAACATTAATTTATGGAGGTTTTCTGTTTGGCTGCAGTGACTTTGCTGGTCTGCTGGCTGCCGTACATCTCCCTGTGTTTCTACGAGACCTTCAGCGGTCGGCGGAGCCCAGCTGTGAGCTCCGCCCTCTCCACCTGGCTGGTCCTGTCCAGCGCCGCCATCAACCCCTGGATCTCCTGCATGACGCAGACGTAAGTAAGACTCCACAAACCAGAGGTGGACTGACTGCTCGTCAGGTGACTGAGGTGCTGATCTTCCTGTCTGTAACTCCAGCAGGTACAGGACGGTTCTGTTTCGCAGCTTCAGGACATTTTCCCAGATGTGTTCTGGGATGTCTCTGGGTCTGAACCGTCAGAACGCCGTCTTCCACCTCAACGCTGCCAACAACATCAGTGCGGTGACCATCGCAGCAGAAACCCGCCAACGCTCCGGCGATCCACTCGACTGATAACCACCGCCGCGGCTTCGAGTCAAACATGGCCGACCTGCGACCATCAACTCCACCTACAGCGTGGACCAACAGACTCAAAGACTCGACGTTTAGATGTTGAGACAGTTTGGACCCTTTCCTCAACCTAAACTGATCACACCGTCGCTTGTTTTCCCGTTTATAGCTTCAGACTTTGTAACCATTATCACATCAAGCCATGACTTCTGCTTTTTGTAACTTTTACACTTTTCAAAATATTTAACTATTCAATATTCGAGCTTCAGTTTTCAGGCAGGTGGTCATAATGTTCTGGCTGGGTGCCTCCCCTTATTTTCCTGTTACATCTGAATGAAACCATGGATTCTGTCACTGTAACAGATTTAAGTTCCTGCTTGTTTGGGTAAATATAAACTTTAAGCCTACTTCCTGTTAACGATCAGTTCGATCACTGACCCCCTCTACAGGAGGGGGCGGGGCATACCTGGTTCACGACCTCGAAGTACAGAGCCAGAGTGGTGTTTGGATCTAAACCACAGATCTTCCACTGACACGTTCCTCCCGTCCCGATTTCCTGAAACAAAACGTTTTCAGTTTTAGTTTTACTGTCCTTAAACATGAACACGAACTACTTCCTGTCTTTATGAGTTCCTCCCTGCACAGAAACTAATCTGTCGGTGAAAACAGCTTTTAGAAAACACCAAATTATTCTGCAGACTGAAGGTTCTACGGACCGTTAGTCTCATTATGAAGGAGCTATAAAGACCAACATCAAGGGTCTTTAACAAATGCCCCTTTTACACGGACCCTAATTCAGAAGTTCGGTTCTACTCTGCTCTATAAAGAATGCATCGCGTTCACACCGGCCAGTTTGGTCGGTAGCAGAGGAACGCCTCCTCGTGTTACGGGGGGCGGGGCCAAAGTGGGTGGGGGCTTTACAGCGCCTTCAGCTGGGGGACAGACGGCAGAAACGCTGCAGGGTAAGCTAACGCTGTTGTTTATATTCCTACTGTCGCTCCTTATGCTTGCATCTGGTCACACCCACGACCAATGAGTGAACAGGAGCTAAGCTTGCGCCGCCCACGAAGCAGGGCTGGCCCGGCTGGCCCGACTCCGAAGCAGGGACCAAAGAAGCAGGGACCGGCCCCAAAAAAATGGCGGTGGAAACGCGTGCAAAGCCAGTGGAGTAGAGTGGAGCCGGGACCTTTAGAGGCCGTGTAAAAGGGGCAAAAGACTGTATTTTGTGCATCAAAGGCCTGCCCCTGCAAATTACTACGACTAATATACTAATATTCATGTTTGCAAAGCCTTCAGCTTCAGGGGTTTCTACACAGCATTCGAGACGTGGTGCGTCGTTTCCATGTATATATATTTGTTACACACAAGGTGTTCATGCATTCTTATTTATGTGACTAAAACAATCTTCCCCTCGTTTCTGCTTTTAAATGAAGGAGCTGTTCAGGATGTTGCTCGGGTCACTGTGCAGAGATGTTAAAACAAAAGAAACAAAAAGAAATATTACAAATATAAAAAAGGAGGATTTTAAATAAATATTACAAAGTTTGTGTGCAATCTGTTGGGCCTAACAAACAAAAGAAGTTCTTTAGACCTCAGAGAGGCTTTTTTTTTTAAAAAACACCTGTAGTAAATCTCGCTCTGTCCGTTTGTGGCGGGCAGCGTGCGACGCAGTAAATTAATAATGGCGGCTCGTACGTTCTCAGAGACGCAGGATCCTTTGGCGCTCAGCGACACACAGGGCCCGATTGCTCCACACACTTTGATTTCCCTGGACGTCTGAAAGAAAAACAAACGCAGCGGCTTTAATGAACCCGCGAGCGAGAGGCAGAGCCGCCGCTTCCTGCCAGGCTCCCGCCACACCTTGACCTCCAGCGTGGCGGTGAAGGCCATCTTGAAGGATCCCTGGACGTCTTTGGTGAAAACTCTCTGAAAGGTTTGTTTGAACAGAGACGTGTTGAAGGAGTCGGCCATCACCATGTAGCCCCTGACCGACACACAAAAACACGCCTGTGTCAGCAAAATATCTCACGAGCCACGGGACGAATTTCAATGAAACCTGGAGATCCTCGGATGAACGAATACAACTAGATAACTTAAATTAAAGATGATCCAAACCAGCTCAACGCCTGTAAAACTAACACTGTGTGGTAGTAGCTGAGAGTCATTAACCCTCTGAGGTCGAGGGTGAAACTAGACGTTTTGGGACTATTTTAAATTTTCCTAAAAGTGGTTTAACCGCCATGTTTGGAGTCATTTTTTACTTTTGACCTCCTGTATTAACACAACAGACCTAAAATCACACAAAAACATAAAATCTGAGTGGAAAATTATTAGTGTTTTTACTATTAAAAACCACAAACATACTTAATGAAATGCTTGTACAACTTAGAATGCAAATATAATCAGTAATATTCATAAACACATGAACAAATTAGGCAAAAAACAAAGTTGTATAAAAACTTTCTCCATTAAAATGTTGACAATTTCTTAGGTGTTTTTTTAGACAAAAACAATCAGGAGTTCTAATAAATTACCATAAATCCTTTGGGCCGTGAATATAAACAGTTTCTGTCCAAAACAAGGCAGAGGGGCACATCACATTCTTAGTTTTGGTTCTGTTCATGCAGAATCATTCAGGTAAATGTTATAAAATATATCCTGATGCTCAAATTATGGATCTGAATCTGTCTCTTGTTATTATTTTGGCTGGAAGGGAGACAGACAAAATGTTCTGTTTCCAGTAATCAACATCAACAAAGTCCTCCCCGTCTGTCCCAGTCTAAACTACACCCCAACTATAAAACTCAACTCACTCCCACGCCGCCAGACTTCCTTTAATTTTTGCGCCTCTTTCTTCTTCTCCCTGTGGATTTTTGGTCGTTTGACAAAAAAAGTTGAGCCTCCGTCAGATTGGAGAGGAGGGGCTGTGTTTTCATTCGGCTGGGTTGGGGGTGAGATCGGACGGAGGATGGGGGAGTTTTCTCCCCGGTTTTGGCGCTTCTTGCTCTTAACGCGCTGAAAATATGACGATTTTCAAAATAAAAAATGTGTCGTGAATCATTTATCATAACTCTGGTTTTCTTTGACCTGTCGAGATAATTTAATAACTGGTGTAAAGCTTGAAGTCTGGACTTGAGATAAATTAAAACAGACTCTCTGAGAGGGCGGAGCTTTCCCGCTAACAGCACACTCTGAGGGGGAGATCTTACGACGCGCAGCGATGATATTTTCAAGGTTTGACCAAAAAACAGCTTTCCTCAACATAAACTAGTTTATGAGGCAGCGGGCGATAAGCATTCCTTCAACAACAATTTAAACAAACCAAGTCTCAGTTTAGGACGCCGGCGCCGGTGTGCGAGTTTACCCGGTGTGGTTGGGGCAGCACTTCATCTCCAGCAGGCCCGTCTGGTCCAGAGCGCAGGCGTAGATGTCGATGATGTGGCCGTTCGTGGACGCTCTGTTGGCCAGAGTCTCAAAGTGCTGCAACACACACGAACACACGCCGTCAGCCATTTTCTAACGCACCTGTGGCGTTTACAGATTAGTTTTCCACCCACTTTGGAACCCAGTTTAAAATAATAAAAACACAGTTTAGGGGTTAAAAAGTGAACACAAGGCTGAAATAATAAAAAACTTTTACGTATTTACAAAAAACAAAAAGATTTCTACATGAACGACGTGTGACGTCAGACCAAGTTCAACTTTTGGTGCTAAAATCTCCAAAAATCAGCAAACTGTGGTTGTTTAAAAAAAAAACTTAAAGATCTAAAAGTCCAACTTCCTGTGACCTGTTACAAATCTGAACTGTAGAGCGCCGAGCCGGACCCGGGTTCGGAGCGCCGAGCCCGACCCCGGGTTCGGCCCCTTGTTTTCCAAAAATCACTCTTTGTTTAGTTTTTTGTGAATTTCATCTCTGAAATCGAAGGACACTTTGAAGTTTGAACACTTTGAAGTTGTCGGACACTTTTCCTGATAAAGTTAAATGTTTTAATTTGTTTTTTTGGGTTCATCCAGAACTGCAGGAGTGAAGGTGAATCAGAAATTGTGACAGAAACAGTAAAATAATCAGGAGCCGTATTTTCTGAATCAAAGAGTAAATGTTCTCAGTCCCTCTGCGCTCTTACTTTGGTAGCCTTCTTCATGAACTTGGCGTTGTCCTTCTCGATGTCGTGCCAGGACCTTATGGGGGTCTTCAGCTCGTCCCCCACCACCATGCCTGGCCCCTGAGTCGCCGGGCCCCCGATGAACGTCATAATCCGGGCCCCGGTGTTCGGGAACGTGCACTGAGGACAAAACGTCTCAATCAGACTGTCCGGCGTCCTTAATGACGCTGACCTACGACCCTTCACCCCTCACCTCCAGGAGTCCCACGGCGATGGACATGGCCACGCCCAGGGAGCGTAGGGGCCTCTTGCCCTGCGTGACGGGCCAGGGGTCCCGCTGCAGCTCGCTCAGAAGATCCGTCAGGTTCATGTCGATTTTCTGCACGGGCTGCAGAAACCTGCAGGGAAGCTGACACTGAGGAACAGGACACGCCCACCAGGAACAGGACACGCCCACCAGGAACAGGACACGCCCACCAGGAACACAGCTTACCTGTTGGACAGAGGCTGCTGGGGCATTTGAGGACCTCGTCCCTGAGCGCCAGAGGACTTTGTGAGACCGAGCATCTCCTGGAAGAAACACCAAAACTGTTAGAAACCTGCAGAACCCCAAAAACCCATTTCTTAAACCCATCTCCATCTGTTCAAAAAGTAACTTTTCTTGTACTCGAGTAGATTACTGTGGTATTCTTTCCACCTCTGTCCAATGTCCTCTGTGAAGGACACCGAGTAGAACCCGACCAAACGAGACAGAACCGTCTCTGAAGGACAGGACCCGGACTCTACCTGCAGCTGCTTTGCGTTCAGGTCTTTGGTCCCTCGGAAGACGTAGCTCTTGGAGATCCCCTCGCAGCCCAGCTCGTGGACCTGAATCATGCGTCCAAAGGTGATGAGTCCAACCAGTGCAGTGGGGGGCAGCAGAGACAGGGACATCTGCAGAGACTCCTTCAGGGCCTGCAGGTCCTCGTCCTCCATGCAGGTGTCCACCAGATAAAGGAAGACCAGGGGCATCTGAGGTCCCCGCTGAAGGCAGAGATTAGAGACGGTCAGATTCCTGACGACGGGGCGTGTCCGTTACCCGTCCTCCTGTCCTGATCGTCTCACCTGGACAACATACTCGATGGTGGAGAAGTGAGGCAGCAGCTCAGCAGGCTGGTTCAGCTCAGAGATCCCGGCGTAGGACGGAGGAAACTGGACAGAGAGAAGACAGGATTTTCGTCTCCGATGCTGTCCTGCCGTCCAGCTGTTAGGACAGCAGCTGGACCTGCTTGACTCACCTGGTTCCTCTGGTAGCAGAAGTTGCAGGCCCACAGCTTGGCTCGATAGTCCACCTGGCTGAAACACAGAGACAGGAGGTCCTCAGCTGAGACGGCGGGGGGTGGACAGGTGGACGTTAGCAAGGCCTACCAGAGCGGGTTGAGGACGGCGCGGCAGGTGGCGCGGCTGCACAGGACCGGTTCGTACTGGATGGGGGGCAGGTCGCTCCTCTCCTTCAGCGGCGTGAACAGAGCCGCCACCGGCACCACCATCCGGGTCGCCTCCAACCGGCTGGAGGGCCACACGTTCCAGCTGAAGCGCACGCCGTCGCGCTCCTCGTTCTGAGCGATGTATTCTGGGAAGGTCGCCATGACGACGAGGGTGGGCGCGGCGCAGGTGTCGCACGGTCAGGTGAAAGCTGTGGACGGGGGAGGAGGAGAGAGAGGAGGTGGGAGACGAGGAGGCGAGAGAGAGGAGGTGGGGGAGGAGGCGGGGGAGAGGAGGTGAGCGAGAGGAGGCGGGGGAGAGGAGGTGAGCGGGAGGAGGCGGGGGAG
>NC_051439.1:22626880-22629453 GCF_001649575.2 Kryptolebias marmoratus
GGGGGAGGAGGCGGGGGAGAGGAGGTGAGCGAGAGGAGGCGGGGGAGAGGAGGTGAGCGGGAGGAGGCGGGGGAGGAGGTGTCAGTGTCGACCAACAGTAAATCAAACATTCTGGGTGTTTTGACTCTTATTTCTGGTAAATCTGAGGAACCTGAAAGTTAAACCAGTAAAAACCTAAAGTTTGTCTTTAATTTCTTCCTTCGGCTGATTTTAAAGTTTCCTCTGAGTTCACAAGTTTGGGATGGACCTTGGGCTGATTCTGTCGGGCCAGAAGTCCAGAAATCTGAAACCTTTACAATCAAAACAGATTTCTGCTCCTCACATGAAAAAACACGACTAGAAAACTAAAGATTTATTTAAATATTGAATATAAGAAAACATGTTCTCCTGAGTCAGCGTTTATTATAGATTCCTGGTTATTTAAAACTTTTTGTTTGTTTGTTTTCCCAATCTAACTCCTGCAGATTTTGTGCCATTTTAGCTGTTCATAAATTTAAAACATTCGTCTCGTTCAGGAGATGCTGCTGTGACTCGTTTTAGTTCTTGTAATTTTCATACTTTTATAAAATATTTAACTTTATTTAACAAGACCTTTGATACTTTTAGCTTTTAGCTACCATTCAGTTACTTTTAGCCAGCCTTTTGAAACGTTTAGCTTATAGCTGGACTTTTGATAAGTTTAGCAACTTTTTGGTTTTAAACTAGCATTTTGCTTCTTTCAACTTTTAGCTAATACTTGGCCCCTTTTAGCTAGTGATGTTTCTTTTATCTTTTAATTAATTAATTGGCTCAGATTAGCTAGCATAGTTTCATTTAGAGTTTAACCAGTTTAGCTTTTGGCTACTATTCCGTTACTGTTAGCCAGCCTTTTCACCTGTTTAGCTTCTAGCTAGTCTTCTGATAAGTTTAGCAACTTTTGATTTTAAACTGGCGTTTTACTTCTTTCAGACTTTAGCTAATACTTTACTCCTTTTAGCTTTTAGTTGATAAGTGGCCCTTTTTAGCTAGTGGTGTTTCTTTTAGATAATTGGCTCATTATAGCAAGTAGCTAATAATTGGCTCATTTTAGCTGGTATAGTCTCATTTAGCGTCTAACTAGAGCAGGTATAGGCAGCCCTGGTCCTCGAGCGCTCCTATCCTGCATGTTTTACCTGTTTCTCTGCTCCAACACACCTGGTTCATGGTTAAATCACCTCTTCATGTTCTGCAGAAGCCTGTTAATCAGCCGTTGATTTAAATCAGGTGTGTTGGAGCAGAGGAACAAGGAAAACCTGCAGGATGGAGGCCCTGAGGACCAGGACTGGAGACCACTGAACAGTTTTGCAGCTTTTAGCTGGTTTTCCTCCTTATTTTAGCTTTTAAAAAACTCACCTTCAGCTTCTTCATTTCCCCCACACCAAACGTGCTGCCCTCCAAATATAAAACCAGTCCAGTCAGGACAGAAAATACACAATAAAGCTTTAAAAACAAAAATAAAAGCCTTATTTATTTAAGACCAGCATGCTCTTGGAGAAGCAGAAACTCTCTGATCTTTAAACTCAGGTGAAAATAACTTTATTATTTAAAAATTAACTAGAGCATTTAGCAGATAACTCAACAGATGAAGCCAAACACGCAGCTTCTCACAGCTTCAGGTGAATTAACTTCAGGTGTGGGCTAAAAAGCCTCGGCTCTGTCCGCTCAGGTAACCTCCAACCGAGCGGCCAGGTGACCTCAGCGACAGGTGGAGACAGCAGAACCCACAGAACCACAAACCCGAAGAAACGACGCGAACCTGGAGGCTTTAAAGGGAAAACTCACCGCCCGCCGCTCCGAACAGCAGCTCCTTTCTGCTGACAACGAAGCAAAACAATATGGCGGCGCCCTGGTGTTGCGTCGAATTTAGTCCCACCGTCCAGACGCGACTCTCCACTAGCTCCGCCCCCTTCTGGGCGGGGAAATCAACTCCAGCCTTCATGCCACGTATGAGCTGATTAAACACAGCTGAAACAGCACGTTTTAGGATTTATTGAGTTATTTTTTCACTTTTTAAAACAGCTTTTATTACCGCCTAGTTAGAGGGGTGGACTTACCAGAAAATAAATCTGGAAATTAGTCACAGCAGTAAGTTACCAGTTATTTAATAGTAGGTTTTAAGGCGGTATCTCACTGGGCTGCGACCAGGGATGGAAATTAGCACCCGCCACCCGCCAAATGTGGGTAAATATTTGAAGCGGCGGGTAAATTTGATCAACACACACACACTATGGCGGGTTGGCAATTTGAACAGAAAAGGTGTTATTTGTCTTCCTGACATATAGGGGGCAGCAATGTGCTGGAGTTGCTGCTGTTACGTCGAGCCGCGTTCCCCCATCAGATACGTTTCCCCCTGCGTCTCCGTAAATAATGACTTATCTATTAACAGAACTGTTTAGAGGGGCAAATATTTCTCATTAAAAAAAAGTGATAATAATATCATAATACAGAGGAATAAACACAGTTAAGGAGTTGTTGGTAAATTATTTTTGTCCCATGTTTTAGAGGGGGAACCGATTATTTCAAACGGCTGAAATATTTGGTTCCCCCCTGGTAAC
>NC_051439.1:22629904-22633895 GCF_001649575.2 Kryptolebias marmoratus
CATAGCATTGGAACAATTTATATCCACGACGAAAACCTTTCTAAAACCACAAAAATCCCTTCCTTCATCAGAATATCCTACCTGTTAAATATAAGTGGGTAGCACAAATAGATCTATGCATTAAAAGCAGCAAGTGTCTGAAAAACATTATAACTTACATCCAAAAACTTACAAAAGCACACAAAAAACTTCAAAAACACTCCACAGAAATAATTTTTTTTATGTACAGATATGCATCTTTAATGGTTTAAAATAAAAAAAAATAAAATAAGAAAAGTTTAGTTATTTCCATGGAGTGTCCAGAAAGAGGTGTTGTTCAGCTTGTAGGGCACCACAACTGCTTCCACCCACCTCCATCATCATCATCATATGAAATTACTTTTTGTCACAACAAAAAATAGTGGCTGGTAAAATATTTGAGTGGCTGGTAAAACATGTTTAATTTCCACCCCTGGCTGCAACTCTTGGAGACTCAAAAATAGGAGAAAACAGACAACTTTTTCTGTTGCAGTCTCACTGTTGCTTGTGTGGAAATCACACTCTATTTCTGTGTCCATTATTCCAATCAAGTTTATTTCTTTAGCACATCTAAAAGCAGCCATCTTTGGTGAAGCTTTAAATATAAAAGCAATGCAGACGAACTAAAATGCAATAAAATACTGAAATATATTACTTGTGTGTCCGCCTCCACCCACAGTGGCAGCCGCCCCGCATTTATAATTTAGCCTGGGTTTTTATCGTCTGTAGACGTGTGAAAACCCGGCTCTAGAGCGATAAAGTGGATGGAAACTGACTTGAGAAGGGTTCGAGACAAAACTGAGACAGGACTGAGACAAGCGCGACAACTCTGCAGCTATTATGGGAGCGCAAACTCTTTGAACGTGTTCAAAACTAAAGTGACAAAACGTTTCGAGACGATTTGGAGACTCACCAGTGCAAATTAGTCTCCAACATTCATAGCCCGGAGAGATACTGGCTGTTAAAAAAAGGAACAAATGGGCTCCAAAATAATCAAATCCACCTAATTATAGTCAGAACTGGTTGAATGGAACTTGTCTATAAACAAACACTGCTTTTTCCCTAAAGTTGCAAAACTTTTAAAATGTTTTTGTTTTCATGTGCAAACCTTTGAAATAAAACTGACTCATTCACAGTGGTGTGACTTTCTTTTAGATTAAATATATGATAGTTCATTAATAAAATACAGTATATGCCACCTTTTCCTCTTTAACATTATTTTTTTTATACGTTTTACGACACTATTCACAGAGCCCCTTAGGAGAAAATATATTCATATCTAAAACCTTTTTTTTAACTATAAAATATGTATTTATATATATTTTTTATTACGTGGCACAGAGACGCTTCCTTCCCCGCCCAGAAGGGGCGGAACCAGAGGGGAAACGCTTCTGAACGGGGGGGACAGAATTTGACGCAACACCAAGCGCCACGTCAACACAGATGGGTAAATATAAGAAGAGGTCTCACTCTGACCGATACATGAAAACACCATAAATGTCTCGTTTCTTTCTGGGATTTTTTTCTTTCGTGTTAAAGAAAGAAAAGAGAGCAGAGAGGCTGAGGTGAGGATCATCGTAAGATGCACGTAAAGACAATTCTGAGTAGAAACTCAGAATTATTAGTTTCCACATTTCTAATCAGAACATTCAGGTGGAGGTATCACTCTGAGCAATGTTCGGAAACCGAACGTGTCCGGATTTTCTGTTTTATTTTAAAACTGATGTCTCATCATTTAAAAGTTTGACTTCTCAGGAAATCTGGACAAAATATAAAACCGTATTCAGCCAACTTTACATGATCCAATTCATTTATGGTTATTAAAATGAACAATTCAGTTTTTCTTTCTGTAGCCTAACTGCTGCTTCTTCTCGCACTGAAACACAGGTTAGTGAATTATTTAAGAATTTAAGAGTATTTATCATATTTATAAAGCTTCAAAATCATTTGAGTGAAAAATGATGGATGATTTTTAGTCAAGATTTGAATTTCTAGACTGTATTTAATACATAAAACCTAAAAGAAAATCAGTAAATAAACAGATTAGATGTGGCAATTAAAAGACAAACACTTGATCAACATCCACGTTCATATTTATTTAATAATCGGTTGGAACGTAGACGGATCAGTAAATCAGGACAATCTTCACCGCGACAGACTGGGACTCCTCTTCATCGGTCCTTCACTCGGGAACAATAATCTGACTGTAAGAGCTTTTAAAACGTCTGCCTGACGACGTTTATTCAGTTGGATTTTCCTGTTTGTAAGAAGACGAGTTAAACCATCACCTCCACCTGAAGCAGGTGAGCTCAGCCTCGGTTAATGTTTTAAGTCAGACATAATCTTTATTTATTGATTAGATATTAAAACTTCTGGAAGTCAAATAAAAAAAGGAAAGACGCAGTTTACAGTGGTGCAATACAAATATTTATTATGACAAAAATACTGTCACTAATCCATCTCATCACTGTAATCCTGTGGCATCAGCTCGTTTAAAGGACTGACTATGTTTAAATTTAAACAGAAACCATTTACACAACAAAAGTAACGAGGCCCATAAACGAGGGGCCTCGTCTTCGTCACTACTCGTCCGTTAAAAGCAGCCTTCCAGGATGGGCTACTCCTTCAAATTAAAAAGTTTATTCTGGTTTTGTTTTTTTGAATAAAAGAGATCTTTATTTGTTTGGTAGTGCAAAGCAGCAAAAGACAGGTTGCCCCACCTCTTCCACCTGCTGGGAGGCGAAGCGTTTCCGTTGTTTCTGTCATTTTTAAGGCAGCTGGTTGGCCGGTGGTCACATGTTGTTAAATCCCATCATGCCTTTCATGTTTCCAGCGGCGCCCTGCTGGAACTGACGCATCATGGACTGAAGACCCGCCATGCCCCCTGAAACACAAACATTAATTATTATTAAAGGTTTCAAACTAAGAGCCGAGGAGAAGGAAGGAAGTAGATTATTTTATGTAGGATCTATTAGCACTTAAAGTATCTGTAGACAATAACTTAATATGTGTAAATTTAAGACTTGGAGCCATTCTTGTGTTGTAGCAGCCATCTTGAACTGATCTGACTCCAGTGATTATTTTCTGAAAGTTTCATTAAAATCCATCAAACGGTTCAGGAGAAATGTGTGATCAGTTTGTGCTTGGAGTTTAAGTTAAGGATGACCCTCAGCTACTACCACACCAAGTTTCAGTCCAGCGGCTGGAAAACGAGACGAGCTGAAGCCAGTTTTGTGTGGCGATGGTCATTAAGTGAGCAGGTCTTACCCATGTGATGCAGGACTCGAGGGTCCATCATTTTGGCCATCTGCTGGTTCAGTTTGGCCATCTGAGACGGGTTCACGTTCTTGGACATGTCTCCTCCTGAAAACCACCACAAACATCAGAGTCTGGTTCCACGGACCGCATGTGTCTCTGCTCACCTTTAATCCGACAGTTTTATTGTATTTATCAGTCCCTCCAGGATTTCACAGGCATTTTCCTAAAAGTTGCAATTCTTTTTACTAAAATC
Organism: Kryptolebias marmoratus; assembly: GCF_001649575.2. Classification (NCBI taxonomy): domain Eukaryota; kingdom Metazoa; phylum Chordata; class Actinopteri; order Cyprinodontiformes; family Rivulidae; genus Kryptolebias; species Kryptolebias marmoratus. The sequence goes on from NC_051439.1 coordinate 22,633,434, forward strand.
AATAAACAACCATAACTTTTAATCTATAAACCAAAAATACTTCCTAGTTTTGGAAGATAATTCCCAACAAACCAAGTTTCGAGGAAAAAAAAAGTTAAAACAACAAAATTGGCCACCAACAATCGATTAATCAGAAAGGTTTCTGGATCAGCCGTGAGCCTGATGGAGTCCAGAGAAGATAATAAAACTTAACCATCCAGATCAGAGGCGTCCAGTCCTGGTCCTGGTCCTGGAGGACCACCATCCTGCAGGTTTTAGATGTTTCTCTGCTTTAACACAACTGATCTGAACGACTGAGTGATGAACAGAACCTGAGGAGCAGGGCCAGGGCCAGGACCAGGACCAGGACCAGGGCCAGGACCAGGACCAGGGCCAGGACCAGGGCCAGGGCTAGGGCCAGGGCCAGGGCCAGGGCCAGGACCAGGACCAAGAACAAGACCAGGGCCAGGGCCAGGACCAAGA
>NC_051439.1:22643136-22704313 GCF_001649575.2 Kryptolebias marmoratus
CCAGGGCCAGGGCCAGGGCCAGGACCAGGACCAGGACCAGGGCCAGGGCCAGGGCCGTGGCAGAACAAACTAATTACTGCAGGTTTCCCTAACGAGACAAACCTTTACCAGAAGCTGTAAAGATGTTCAGTTTCTGTGTGCAGCAGGACAGCAGTACCTTTAAACAAGCCTTTGATGCCTCCCATCTTCTTCACCATCTGGGCGAACTTGGTGTACTGGGTGAGCAGCTCCTGGACGTCTCTGGTGGCCACCCCCGACCCGCGGGCCACTCTCTGGATCCTGTTGGGCTGCTTGCTGAACAGCTTGGCTCCGTCTTTGCTGTCCAGCTCTGAGGAGGAAACCGGTCAGGAGGACTCAAACGAAGTCTATTTCTGCGAGTTTTAAAAAGTGTTACCCTGGTCGTTCATGCTGTCCATGATGGTCATCAGTTTCTTCAGCCTGGCCATGGATTCCTGTTCGTTTCCTTTACTCATGAAGTCTGTGCCGAAACCTGGAATCATCCCCTGAACACACACACACACACGAACACACACTCTTCAGCTTTTACAAGCGTTTAAATTCTTAAAAACGCTGCAAACAAAGATCTGTTTTACATAAAACTAAACCAAACTGAGCCTCTCTGCTTGGATGCAGGTCGCCTTCATTAACACGAGTCATTATGTTGCATTTAGAGGTAAAAACACTATTATTTATGTGAATTACATCCATAAGACCAGCACTGTTTGCAGATCAGATCTTCTGAAGGCTGTTTATGTCTCAGGAGAAGAAACAGAAGTCAGAAAGGTCTAATTCATGTTTGAGTGTCAGACATTCCTGCAGCTACTAATAAAAGATCATAAAGGGGTAAAAATCCTGTTCATGATGTTATATTTAGAATAAAATCTTGCTTTTGGAGCCCTGACAGTGACAGGAGAGGATGCAGGCCATGCTCCAGGGTTTTAATTTACCAAAAGAACGTAACTAAAATAAAACTCTGATAAAATGAATGGTGCCGAAGCGGCTGCTGCCCAGAAGGTCAACATCATCTTTATAATAATCTAAGCAACACAAACTAAAAAGGTGAGCTTCAAACAAACAGTCGCTGTGTGAAAACTAAGTTTGATCAGGTTTTACTAAAATCCTTTTGTCGTTTTTGAGGAAAATTCTGAGTTTTTTTTATAATTTGTTGTTTTTTTAAGCTGTGGGGAATAAAAAACTGTCAACTGTGATGGAGGCTGAACAAAACTGCATTAAGGAAGCCCAAAATGTCTCCTAACGCTTCAGGACTCCATGAAAGCAGCCAATCCGGTGGTCGGACTAACGGTTATCTAAGGTTCTGCAGCCTGTTGGGTCGAGTCGGTCCGGTTCTGAGAGCTTCACTGCAGGAAGGAACTCAACAAACAGCAGGTTTACCATGATCTGTCCAAAGGGGCCCATCTTCATGATGTTCTGGAACTGCTCGTACATGTCTCTGAGGGTGAACTGGCCTGCAGGTCAGAGGTCAGAGGTCACAGGTCAGGCGTCCGTTCCCGCAGCGGGTTCCGTTCCGCAGCTGTTCGGGTTTCTCACCGTGTTTCAGTTTGTCGATCAGCTCCTCGTTGTCGTCCAGCTTCAGCTCGTTCACTCGGTCTATCAAGCCCTCGATGTCGCCCATTCCTGCCGGGAGGAGTTTCCACGGAAACACAACATGAAAACAACATCAGTGTAACGACAACAACAACCACGCAGAACTAAAAAGCCCCCGATTTAAAACTGATCTGGTTTCAGGCAGGTTTAAAACCTGAGATTAACTTTGACTCGATGCCTTTATTGTCTCAGGACGTATCTTTGAAAGCTGAAACGTCTTTAAACAACTTATTTCCTGACTTCAGAGCGATTCTGAGTCTGCGCCGTTTTAGATCAAAACCTTAAAGCGAGAACACCTGAATCCTCTCAGGTGGAGGAAATGGAGCCGTTAGGACACAGGAAAGAGTCAGACACGAGCTCCGAGAACAGATTACAGTAAAACAAATAAAACAAGAGCTGATAATTAACTAAAACCTCTGCGCTACAATGTGTCTGAGTGATTTTAATGTTATTTATTTACCTTTTCTTGTTTTTGGCATTTACAAAACGATGCCAGCGTCCATATTTCAGACTTAGAGCCACTAAGAAGATGTTTTAAGGAAAAAAGAAGTGTTCCTGCTGACTCATTGTTATTATTATTATTATTGTTATATTTTTCACCAAAATTGTTGCCAGTTTGAACACACAAACCGAAGAACAGCACCTAAATAAATAAGGTAGATTGTGAACAATCGAGGCGTTTGGGTTTAAACCCCCCTGTGTTAAATAAAGATGGCGGCCGAAGTTCTTACCGAGCAGTTTGCTGATGAACGGTTGGGTCTTGAATGGCTCGAAGTCGTCGATGTGTTCGCCCGTCCCGATGAAGATTATGGGACTCCTGGTGGCTGCCACGCTGGGGGGAAACAGCAGAAGAGCGTCAACAAACAAACAGGACGCCCCGCGGCACCGTGCGGCGGCGGGCGGCGGCCGTACGCGCTCAGAGCCCCGCCTCCTTTAGCGTGGCCGTCCAGCTTCGTGATGATCACCGACGCCACGTCCACCTTGTCCTTGAAGGCTTTAGCCTGAGCCTCGCAGGCCTGGCCGATGGAGGCGTCCATCACGTATATGATGTTATCTGGTTGCTGTGGAAACAGCAGCAGAGAACTTTACCTCCTCCTGGAGCAGCTGGACGCGCCTCCTGACGCGAGCCGAAGGCCTGGGGCGGTGCGTTCAGGGACTCACCACAGCATTGGACACTTGCAACATCTCCTCGAAGAGCGAGTCTTCCTGTTTGTGCCGCCCGCTCGTGTCCACGATGATGATCTCAAAGTTCTCGCCTTTGAATTTCTCGACGCCCTCGGCTGCGATGACCACCGGATCCATCTCCGTGTAACTGAGGACAAACAGGAAGTCAGGAGGGGGAGGGGCCAGAGACGCAACAAACCGCGAGAAAAAGGACAAAAACTCACCTGCCGTAAAAAGGGATTCTGGCTTTGGTGGCATTTTGTTTCAGCTGATCAAAGGCTCCTGAAAGAGAAGAAACAATTCAGCTACTGTTCGGCTGATTTTAGCTTGTAGCTAGTGTCCTGCTGGTTTTAGGCTTTAGCTACTGTCCTGCAGCTTTTAGCTTGTAGCTAGTGTTCGGCTGCTTTTAGCTTGTAGCCAGTGTTCTGCTGCTTTTAGCTCATAGCTAGTGTGTTCTGTTAGTTAGGAAGAGAAGAAGATGAGGATGCTTTTTCCTCCTCTGTTACCATGACGACAGGCCCTGTGGGCGGAGCCTCTCTGGCCTGTGTCTCCATAGTTATCAGCTTGGAGCTTCTATTTAGCATTCTGCTCTGTTTAGCTAGCGTTTAGCTGCTTTTAGCTCTACTGTAGCATTCGGCTCAGCTTCAGCTTCTCCAGCAGAGTCCTTCAGCCTTCAGGCTGAATAAAAACTGCAGCTGAAATCTTCTTCTTCTTCGTGACTTGTTGTAAATCCATTAAGCTGCTGCAGGAGAACAGTAACAGCCGAAGAGTCGCCTACCTGCTCTGAAGGTGTCGGCACAGATCAGACACGTCTTCCAGCCTTTCCTTTGGTAATAATAAGCAAGCTGCAGGAAGAACAGACCGCCGTCAGAGGAAGGAAAACAGAGCAGAGCAGCATTATGGGTAATATTGGAGAGAGAGAAAGGCGAAGATGAACCTCATCGACGTTTTATTCAAGTTCTGGTTCTGACAGATTCTGTAAACTAACACAGATCCTGAAGTCTGGACTTAAATATAAATCAGACAAACTAGGGATTGGAACTGATAATATTAATATCATATTTTCCCCAAAGCTCCTCATGTCAAACACAGAAAACTGGACACGAGCAATAAGAGCTTTGTGATACGCTCGAACCTACAGAAAGGTTTTTAAATTATTGACAGCAGAGGCTTATTTCAGAAGTAAGAGGCAGTGAATCCAGTTCAGAAACTGAAGTCTGGTTCATCAGATTTAGAAAAAGTACAACATTTATCTAACCCACCGTGATGTGCAGACCTGAGCGCTCTGAGCTGTCTAATGTCTCCTATAAACCGACACGCTGAGTCATTTAAGGCTTTATAAACAAGCAGGAAGGTCACCTTGGAGCAGGTTGTGGTTTTCCCGCTGCCCTGAAGACCGACAAACATGATGACGTTGTTCTTGCCTTTGGTGGGAGTCCAGGCCTTCACTCCAGGGTCAACCAGCTGGAACAGAGGTCACAGGAGCACGTCACACGGCTGGAACAGATTTAAAATGTTCACGGGATGAGAGCTGATCTCACCTTCACCAGCTCCTTAAAGACGGCGTGTTGGATCATCCTCCTCTTGTTCAGACCTGAAGCCATCTCCTCGAGGTCTATGGCGGACCTGCAGGAAGAAAACAAACAAACAAAAATCACAAACTGCTGGACTGATCTAAGCTGGACCAGAGGTGAAAGACGACTCACTTCACGTTCTCCCTCAGCTGTTTGACCAGCCTGATGTTAACATCTGCCTCCAGGAGAGCAGCACACACCTCCTTCAACATGGCGTTCAACACCTGAAACGAGCGCAGGTTATTTACCTGAAACACGGGGAAACCAGCGTAACACTTCAGCTTCATCCCTCACCTCTTCATTGATGATGGTGGCGTTGCTGAGTGACCTCAGCGCCGAGGTGATCTTCCTCCCCAGGTCAGCAAGCACCATGATGGCACGCTGGAGTTATCCTTAAAAAAAGAAAAAAAAAAAACAATCAGATCCCAGAAAACACCAACCTTTGCCCGTCAGCTCCTGATCAGTCTCAGGCTCTGAAATCGTGTTTTTATTTCTGCATCGTCGAATCAGACAGACTTTACCTAAAAACATGTCAGTTTGAGGTGAAACGGAGCCACTTACTGTCTGAACGAGTGTTTCTTATGGAGGGAAACCCTCCAGTTGGTTCTGCTCAGTAAATCAGTGGGCTGGTGCCGATCGCAGCTGCAAACGTTCTGTGTGGAGGAGAGGAATAAGATTTACGTTAAAAAGAATGTTATACCATATGTGTTTCATACAAACATCATTTAATAAATCTTTTGCACCAATGCTTCCCAAAGTTGGGTTCGGGACCACGCCGTGGGTCGTGAAACATCAAGTTTGGGTCCACAGATAATCTCCAGAAATCAAACATAATTTGTAATTATTACAAATAAAAATAATAAATGAATTTAAAAAAGTCTCATTGCTGTAAAGACATTTATTGTGGCCTTTACTACTTCAACCAGGAGTATTTGGGGTCACAAACTCCATTTATTATTATTTATTTATTGTTTTGTTTATTGGAAGCTACATTCACATAACTCAGTTATATACACTGAATTCTGCTTATCTGTAAGAGCAAACAGTGGCCAAAGCAGAAACGTCCTAATATTTCTGCTGGAATAACCAGATATTATTAAAATGACAGGTTTATAAAATGAACTGCTATGAAATTTTGAAAATTAGGGTTGTTTTTAAAAAGATAAAAAACAAATTTGGAAGTGGGTCAGCTTCAACTGAACGTTATCAACAGCTTCAGTCTTCACAGCAGTTCATGCAAAGGCTGTTATTCAACCGTCGAATCACTGTCAGCTTCAGATTACCTGAGTCTTTCTGCTGAAATATTATCAAATTCTGCACCAGAAGAGCTACAGCCAGCTGATGCTGCTAAATATTCACCAAAGTAAATCACCAAGTAAAGGTCCTTGTTAAAAAGTCATGAAAACTGGTTAAAAAAAAACTGTAAATCATAAAGTAAGAAACAAAATTATTCCCTTCAAACCAGTGGTTAATGTGTCTTTTAATTAAATTCTGTAAGCAGTATCTGTGACCGACTGCCAACTACCAAGGGTTTGTTTACCTACGGAAACAGCCGAAGTGACTAAAAATAGGTCAAACATGGTGACATCCACAGAGAAGCCAGATAAAAATGCTTTGTTTACATTGAGCGCAGACCCATATTTCAGAATTACATATCAAGAGTAAAGTCTTTCATTTAATATAGTACAGGATAACATTTTATATGTTTGATTTCATAGTTTCTAATAACTTCTAAATGGTCTGTTAGTATTTTAGATTATAATATTCTGCATTTCTCAGTTAATTTGAGTGAAATACTATTTTAATTATATTGTTTTCATCAGTATTATCATGTCTAACACAAAGCTTTTATTGTTTTATGTTTGGTGGAGGGTTGGAGCTGTGGTATAATGTATTTATACTTTAACTTTTACTCGTTAAAACATGTGCTACATTAGGTTTATATGAAAAATGCTAATTAGTCAAATTTGTCTGGTTGGTTAAACAAACTGAGAGGACTTTATCTAAAAGAAAACCCCTAAATGGTTAAACTCAACATTTAGTTTATGTTTAATCACGCCAACATATAATCTATCACATTATTCACGACTGTTTTTTGATTATTTCTCAGCCTCTATCAGCTGTTTACAGCCGTGCTAACAGTTAGCAGCTAGCTGTAAACAGAAACGAGCGTTAGCCGCTGATTGGTTGAATTTAAACAAAACCTCCGGAAGCGCTGAATTCTCGGCCGGCGGGGTTCGAGGGCGTCGGGGGCGGTTAAGAAAACCGTCAGGTAAAGTTGTGGAGCCTCACCTGATGCCGGAGACTTCGACACAAGCTTCACCAAACTCAGGCAGAGGAGCGTCATCGAATATGTACTCAACCGGAAACACATAAAACCGAGGCTTAGTGCTCGGACGGAGTGACACTCTCAACAGCCAATCACACAACGCGTTTTAGCTACACGGTCCAATCACAGAAGACAATTCCTCCCACTTAGGGCTTCCCAACCAATGACGGCTCGTATTCTTTTTTAGGCGACCGGTTATATGGCGCCACCTGCTGGACTGGAGGGTGAATTAGAAAATCCAACATATATTTAACGTTTTATTTGGATTTTTAGGCTAAAAGTTGTTTTTTTTCGCACATTATTTTTAAAATCACCCTCTTGCCAAGGAAGTTATCCCTGAAGTTTAGAAATGCATTTAAATTCTGAGTAATTTTAGGATATGGATAAAAAACAGTTCAGTTTCGTGAACATTCTCTTGGCCTTCAGGGTATCCATTTCCTTAACTCTGGGTTCACATACTCAGAGTTCATCAAACTAATTGGAATCAGCCATTCTGGAACCAGAAACTTAAAGTTTACACTTAAAAAATTAAAACACTTTAAACTTTTTAAAAGTAATTTTATTTATAAGTTTGACATCATTTTAAAAAAAATTGCGATAAGAGTTTATTTCTTGGAGCTTCATTCCGTTTCTCCAGCACAGCTGACGGTCTGCGATGTGACAGAAGTCAGAGAGCTGCTGTTCTTCCACCGCAGGATCCTGCTGGACAACGTCTCCGTCTCCGCTGCCAGACTCAGCATCACGGAGCACGACGTATCCTGACAGCAAGAGAGAAAACTCATCAAATCGACGACTGTGGAAACGGGAGAAAGCGGCGTTCAGAAACTGACCAGCAGGGCGAGGCAGTCAGCTGTGCTGGCTCGGTTCTGGGCAGATCTCAGCTTCTCCTCCAGACACTCGATGAAGTCCATCATCAGCTGAACCGTTTTCACCACAAAACTGAACCCAGAACAGATCGATAAATCATTAAATGCTCAAAATAAATCCCGACCTCAGGGGTTTAAGTCAGGATTACCTGTGCAGGTGAGCCATGACGGGCAGATTGGTGCGAGCCAGCGGCTTCATCAGTCTTTGTCTCAGAATCTTCTGCTCCTTCAGGAGGTCCAGCAGGTGGTTTCCGAGCGTCTGAAGCTTCTCGTTCTTCTGAGCTGCAATAAAACAAAGTTATCCTGGGATCAGACAAGAGAAGCTGCTCTTTTCTCCATGTTTGACGCAAGTTTGTTTATTCTTTCATTAAAAGCACTTAAAGGTTTAAAGATTTATTTGAAATTATATATCAGTTTTGGAAATATTCACATGAACAAAAATTTAAATAAGATTCGGTAATGCTGTATTTGTAAGCAGGACGACTCACCGAGATGGAAAACATGAGCGACATCAGCGCTCTGCTGATCGATCTTCAACAGCTCCAACTGCAGCTGCAACTGAACCAGATACAGAAAACATTTATTATAACGAGAAGCAGTCAGGGAGCGCAAACCTCCACAGAGACCCATCGTCACGTGACGTCATCGATGATGTCATCATCGAATGCTGAGGAACTGAGAGCACGAACCGCCGCCCGGGTCAGAGACGTTAAAAAATGTAGGAGGTAAATTTGCTTTAATCAAACTAACAGGGACACCAAAAGGTTTAGTTGTGTCTGAAGACTGACACTAAAGCTGGTCTTATTTTTCTACTGAGAAATGTTACATCCATCCATCTATCTATTTCCATCTGCTGATCTGAGGTCAGTTCTCAGACATCCTTCACCATCTTCTCTTGGAAATCCAGATGTGCTCCCAGTCCAAAAAGCAGAGCCAGAAAAATTCTGAGTCTGCTTTTTACAAGTAACACTAAGTTTTAAATACTCTACTTATGTGTTATTATAGCAGACTTTTCAAAGATAAACCACAGATGAGACCATAGTGGAGCAAACCTCATCCAGCTGTTTCTGTTTTCTGATTTGTTCTTCAGCCTCCTGAAGGCGCGAAGAGAAGACGGGGTTTGGGTCAGAGAAGGCAGAGTCGATTTCACCCTGAGAGGAGATAAAAAAACAGAATATGAGCTAAAATCAGCACAACCAGGGGGTTATTTTAAACCAAAGCAGTCCTGGAGATGGTTCAGGGCCACTGCTGAAACCAGCCTGAAGTGTGTTTTGTGTTTTAACTGCAGGATCCAGGGCAGAAACTAAAATCTGGAGGAGAATCAAACAGCAATAGTCTGGAAGTATTACTTTTGAGACAACACAAACCTTCAAGACGGGATTAATTACAGGCAGGATCAAGAAAACAGTAAAATCAGACCAATTAAATGCCACATTTCTATCCGTCTATGCAGAGATTTCTTCCAGGTAATAGTCTAAAAACAGATATGTTGAGATGATTCTAAATTGGTGAGAGTGAATGAGTGAATATTTGTCTTGTTTGTCTTGATGTTGGCCCTGTGATGGACTGCCGACCTCTTCAGGCTCTCATCTCATGATCTCAAGAAGAAGAACTGGTAAATTGTTGGACATAATGTCCTGACCTGAGATGCAGCTCCCACAGAGACACATCTTGACAGCAAGCTGGCAGCTGGAGTGACGGAGAACAGAGACGAATCCCACTGATGCATCTGGAGATGAAAGACAAACATAAACAGAAGGATCCCATTAAAATGGCTGAAACACTCGGAAACTCATCTGTGATAACAGATGACACTTCTTACATTTTCACTATTATTACCATGAAGGTTTGTGCAGTTCCTACATACCTATTCATAGACATAAAACACTATGAAACCTCATGCTTAAAGAGCATTTTAAAAACTTTAAAAGTGCTTGAAACATTACCTGATCATCTAAATATTGTTCATCACCTGATCTGCATATAATCAAATGTAAGGTGTGTGCAGATCCTGAATGTTTTATTTCTCTTGCGTTATCACAATTCAGTTCGAACGGTCCACCTTCCAATATGGCTGTCCACCTTCCAATATGGCGGCCTTGTTGACGTCCCGCTGCGTTTAGCGGCTGTTTATAACAGAAACGTTTTCACGCTTTTCCAATTTACAGCCACAGTTACACATCTCCTCTGGTGTCACTTAAAAAACTCAGGAAACAAGAAAAATACAAAGACGGGAAAACTTCAGAATAAACTAAAACTGTCGATAAATATCTTGGTTTTTTTTACCTTCCTTTTCCGAAGCGAACAGTCCGTATTCTTCGATATTTAAATAAATCTTTAGCTAATTGTCCTGTTTAGAAGGTCCGGGCGATTAACTTTAAAATGATAATAATAAATTATGAAATACATTACGAATGGGTTAGACTCACAGACATATACAAACAGACTGACATCTGTTCATATCAAGACAAACTCCCCGCCATTAAATGTCACTTCCTCTCTGCGGACCTTCTTCTTCTTCTTCGTCTGTTTTTGTAGCTTCCAGACAAACATCCGCCACCTGCTGGACCAAACTGCTCATTTTGGCCTTTTAATTCAATTTAAAAATCTTTATTTGTCTATAAGGGGAAATAAAACATCCCTGTACATGTGAAACAGAGCAAAAAGATTAAACTGCAAATAAAAAGAGCCGATGTGAGAGGTATACATTTAGTTTTTAGCTACTGTTTTACTGCTTTTTACCTTTTAGCTAACGTTTTGCTAAACTTACAAACAGGCATAAACAAAATAAGCTTGTTGTGATATTATACAGTGGTGACTGGAGACACAAATCATCAGACTCATCAGTGTTATGTCATAACAAAACTGATGACGTTATCATTTGACGTCACTGATGACATCATCACTCTGAGAGCATACGCCCTTGGCTATAAACTGTGGGAACCAGATCGTGATCAAGATCACCACCAGAATTTAACTATTTGTTCTTTGTGACAACCTCAACATTTCCTGAAAATTTCATCAAAATCTACTTTTTACTTTTTGATTAATGTTGTGCACAAACAAACAAACAAACAAGCTGTGAAAGTTTAAAACACTGCTTCAGGTTACATTTAACTTAAATTAAATTAGATCACATTGAAGTAACCGTGGCAGTTTGAAATAAAAACAATATTTTATCGTAAGAAAATAAGAAATAAACTGATTTAAAGAACAGAATCTGTTTGTCCTCCAGTCCTGTTGGTAGCGCTAATGCGCCTTTCAGCTGTGAACCCACGAAGAAGAAGAAGCCAGCGACGCCCTCGGTTTTTACCCATTCGAGCTTTCCTGCATAGATTAAGTCAGACTGTATAAAGTCGGGTTCTTAGGTCCGGATCAGAGGCGGTACCTGAGTCCAATCGGAGGTAAGAACCGAACCGAACCGAACCACTTCCTGTTAGCTAAACCCAGGTAGCTTCAGGCTAACTCTGCCGGTCAGCTGCAGAGATAATCTGTGAGGTGGAGCGACATCAGTCTTGTTGTTGTTGTTGTTGGGTCAAACCCGAGTGAGGTCATCCTGATGTCACGTGACCCCTCCACAGCTGGGTGTGGACGGGTCAGGACGTGTCCTGTTGGGTCTGAGAATCCAGGAGAACCGAACCGGACTCCTGGAGTCCACGAACTGCTGACTCACCTCCTGCAGAGCAGAGAACCGTTATTTGTTTGGTTGTTTTAATAAAGTAAAACAACAAAAATAAATTCTGTAAACGCTGCTCAGTGACCACAGAGGGTCCAAAACCAATCAGAACAAGAGAATGACCCATTCAACGTCCTGTGATCCGTTTGGATTAATACAATCCAGACTTTTATGTTGAGATGGATTTTAATAAACAGTTTTTGTTTTTATCAGAATATTCCCAAGGCAAGGTGGTTCAACTTCCAACAGACTTTTGTTTGTTTTTATTTTTTATCCTGAGACATGGAGGTGATAGCTGCTGTCTGTGTCAGGTCCTGGGTCCTGCAGGAGGACGTGTCTTTAGTGTAATCTGAATCCTAACGTCTCAGACACGCTCAGCACAGAGGCGTTTACAGCAGCTGTAAAGATGTCTGACTGTGGCTGTTTGTCGTCTGTAACCCAGCAGGGATTTGTATCCTCTGATCTGATTAACGCCCACGGAGGAGGAGGAGGAGGAGCTGATCCATCCCTGCTCCTCTGGACATGAACTCTGCCCTGCTTCACTAGACTCAGACCAGGACCGCAGGACAGATGGGGAACACGGCGCTGAAGTCCCACCTGGAAACGTCCCAGAAGACGGGCGTGTTTCAGCTGACGGGAAAAGGGCTGCAGGAGGTGAGACGAGGGTTCGATGTGACAAACAAGCAAGGAGTCCGATCTTTGAACGTGTGTGTGACTTGTTTCAGTTTCCGGAGGACCTTCACAGACTCACCGCCAACCTGAGGACCGTGGATCTGTCAGGGAATAAGATCGAGCTTCTTCCTGCGTTCATCGGAAACTTCCTGCAGCTCAAGAGTCTGACGCTAAACTCCAACCGGCTGAGTGAGTCTCCGGCGCTTCGTCTCATCAGAACATTCTGTCTCCGGTCCTTCTGACTCATTGTCCTTCTGTCCACAGCCGTCCTTCCCGATGAGATCGGGAAGCTGAAGAAGCTGGAGACCCTGAGTCTGAACGGGAACCGGATCCAGCAGCTGCCCCCCACTCTGGGCCAGCTCAAATCCCTGCGGACCCTCAGCCTGGCCGGGAACCAGTTCTCCAAGTTCCCCTCGGGACTGGGAACCCTGAGGCACCTGGACTTGCTAGACCTGTCCCAGAACCAGATTCAGAGTGTCCCTGCGGAGGTGTCTGAGCTGCAGGCCATTGAGATCAACCTGAACCAGAACCAGGTATCAGTGTCCTTCATCCAGATGCCTCAGAACTGGTTCCTGGAGAACCCATCTGATGTGGTTTTTCTTTCCCTGTCCAGATCTCGGCGCTGTCAGCGGAGGTCTCCCACTGTCCCCGTCTGAAGGTTCTCCGTTTGGAGGAAAACTGTCTGGAACTGTCCTCCATCCCTGAGTCCATCCTGATGGAGTCCCAGGTGTCCCTGTTCTCCGTGGAGGGAAACCTGTTTGAGGTGAAGAAGCTGCGAGACCTGGAGGGATACGATAAGGTCAGAACCCCACCCCCCCACCCCCCAGGGGCTTCGCAGAGTCAGGGGTCCCGTCTGGTCTTTAACGGTCTCTGTTCTGTCCTCCGCAGTACATGGAGCGTTTCACAGCCACCAAGAAGAAGTTCGCCTGAAGAACCTCGATGATTGAATCTCTGAAGTCCAGCAGGGATCAGAGTCGGTCCAAGTCTCTGTCCCTCCACCCCCCACCCCCCACAGCTGCTTTTTCTTCTGGAGCTAAAACCCAAACAGACCCGACCCTGCTGCCCGACCGGTCCTCATGGACAAAGATCGCTTTAGCCATGATGGATGGCAACATGAAACCGCAGATCTGCAAGGAATCTGATCCGATGGAAACATTTCAGCAGAAACCAGACAGGCGAGGATCAACCTCCGGTTTAAATCTTCGGTTCTTTGGTTTTTGATGCAGCTGATCCATAATCTGAAAGTTTCAGTGTTTCAATGTTCATTTCTGAGGTCACTTTGCTAACAGCGAGCTAACAGCTAGCTAACAGCGAGCTAACAGCTAGCTAACAGCGAGCTAACAGCTAGCTGAGCTTAAACCTGTATTTTTATCGACTGGGACTTGTTGGCAACTCAAAGCTGCAGGAAAATCCACAGATTTTCTAAATTTAAACGTTTGCTTGTCGCATGAATGTCGCTCAAAGTTTGCCAGTTAACGTAGTTATTACACAACTTTTGCTCAACATGCAGCTTGAATGTTGCGCAACAGTGGTGAAAAAGTTAGATTTATACAAACCTCTCAGTCCTCCAATCACTGAGTCATCAGACGTCCATCGATCTGAGGCCACATCACGCCTGTAATGTCCGCTTCTTCTTCTCTTTAATTAGTCGCTCCCAGATTTGTCTCACTTTTCTCCAAATTCAGACGAGAATTCCTGAGACGGTCTCGAGACGTTTCGGAGACTCCCTCTCAGTTTGCAGTTTGTTGCCAACAGTCGCGGCTCGATGAGAAGCTTGTTCCATCGAAGCACTAATGATAAAATAAGAAGACTGTGACTCCCGGAGTGTCCATTTGGTCCAGAACTTCACAAAGGTTCTGGTCCAGGATGCTGCGATTGAAGCTAATATTATGTGAGAAAAGGTGGAAATATTCCGTTATTTATTTGTGTTTTTGAGCTGGTTCTGTTGCACCTGTCAGTGTTTTAGCTTCCTGTTAGCTTTCAGCCTAGAAGTTCTGGTTCCTGCAGGAAGACTCTTTAAAACTCACCTCGTCTTCAGAATGATCGTCCCCCACCGCCGGTCACACAGAAATGGTGTGGTAGTAGCTGAGAGTCACACTCTGAGGGCTAACATATGCAAGACCTTTATTTACAGCTGCCGAGCAAGGCAGCGGGTGAGGGACGTATTTCTCTGTCTTCGGTTTTTATTTCCTGACAGTTTGGACTCAGACCAGCTTCACCAGGCGTCAGATGATCTGAAATGAAGAAGGTCCATCAGATTCTGGTTCTGACTGGTTCCAGGAGACTCCAGCTCTGAAGTTTAACGATCTGATATTTGATCTGTTGGATGAAGATGGTTCTGTTTGTTCCTAACGCTGACCTTCAGATTAATTAATGATGAAACTGAACACTGAAGGCTGTTTTTCTGTTTGAATCGTTCTGGTGCTTTTTTTTAATGAAACCAACACCTTTCTCACGTAACTTTGCTCTTCTTTCCTCCTGCTCGTTTTAAAGACTCTGCTGCTTCAAACTTTATAAATAATTAAAAGCTATGACTTCAAGTAAAATGCTCGTTTTTGTTTTTAGTAATTAGTCAGAAGGAGGAGCTCTGCCTCCACAGACAGCCTTTTATTGCACCATAAGCACATCTGGCATTACGGTAGAGCCACTTTCAAAATAAAAGCCTGCAGATCCTTCCATACCAGAAAAAAAACAACAGATTGTGACTTTAATCTGAGCTAAAAGTCACTTTAAATTCAGTGGACTGAATGAGAAGCTGTTGTTTCTAAAGAGCTGCTGATGTGAAGTCATTTGGGATTATTTATCCTCTCCAAACTTTGTTTATTAAAGTAATTAAACAAATTTAATGAATAGTTAGATACATGAGGGGAGGGAGGCGTGGAGACCTTCACTGTGAAAGTTTGTGAAAACAAGTTTTCTGTTTGTATATATATAAAAGCTAATTAAATATTTAGATCATGTTGTGAGTTTTCAGCACCTGATCTGGATTCTGTGTGAGCGGTGGCTCAGTGGTTAGAGCGGTCGTCCCGCAATGAGAGAGTTGGACATACGTCTATACGTCAAAGTGTCCCTGGGTGGGACACTGAACCCCTCCTTTCCTCCGATGTGTCCCATCGGTGGATGAGCAGTGGTTCCCAGTCCTGGTCCTGGAGGAACACCATCCCGCAGGTTTTAGATGTTTCCTGTTTTCACACACCTGATTGAGTGAAGGGGTGATTAACAGACTTATGAAGACATGATGAAAAGCAGGGAACCACTGATTGGACCCAGTCCTGGTCCTGGAGGAACACCATCCTGCAGGTTTTAGATGTTTCCCGTTAATAACCCCTTTATTCAAATCAGGTGAGTCACAGCAGAGAAACATCTAAAACCTGCAGGATGGAGGTCCTCCAGGACCAGGACTGGACACCACTGCTCTGTAGGATGATTTATTCAGATTAGCTGTGTGTTGATGTCTAAATGAGCGCAGAGATTGTGTTGGAAAGCGGTTCGAGAGGCCTGGTTGGCTAAAAACGTGCTACAGAAGTATAATCCAGTTACCATTCCTTGTAGCCTTTTTGGCGTTTTCCTGAAAATTCCCTGTTCAAATCCGTTCATAACTTTGTGACTAATCTTGTACACATACAGACAGACAGAAAACACAACCAGCTGGGTGAAAATAATTTCCCAACGCTTTTATTTTGAAAGCGTCTGACGTTACCGTAAACCCGGAAGTATCGGCGCAGACTAAAAGCTGCAGCTCCAGGCCGAACCGGCTTGACTGCACTTGTTTCTCACTCCTCCCTCAGTTTTTTATTACTTTACCTTCCAGCACCGGAGAACCCGTTTGTCCGCCGGGAAATGAGGCTTCATTAAACCGGCATACATGTTTTTATTTTTATTTTAATTTTTTCTGCCCAGAAACAAAATGAGAGGATGAAGCTGCTGCTGTTTTTTCTCCCGAGCCTGTTGGGAACCAGAGGGAACGGTAATGAGCTGTTTACTCTGCCAGGAATGCACAGGTTATCCTATGTGGACGTGTTCGTACAAACTCTGCAGCCATAAAGTTTTACGGTAACTTTTTTTTTCTGTGAACCACCTCAAAGCGACTAGAAAACTCGTTTTATTACTGTTTAAGTAAAACAAAATAAGTCAAAACCAGCGCCGAACTAACAAACAGACTCTTGTCAAGTAAGACTTAAAGCCTAGCACGATTTTCAGACAACTTAAACAAAGTTACAACAAAATAAACCTTAAATTGATATTTTTTCCGAGGAAAGTCGCGAGGACGGTTCAGAGAAAACGAGTAAAATCCTGTCCGTCCAGCTTCAGTTCCCGTCGATCAAAAACATAGAAATTACACAGCAAAACGTGCTTTTGGATCAGGAAAAACTTGCTTTAACTTTTGGTGGGGTCCACCAAAAAAACCCAAAAAACTGCTAGAAATTTCCCTATAGACGTTAATGGGATTTTGGTGAAACAGGAGAAAAACCAGTCGTGTTTGGAGCTCTGCAGCTCAGACATTCTTCATCACAGAAACATCATTCAAAGTTTAAACGAATCGCAGAAAGGTGGACTTTATATGACTGAACTTGGGGTTTGATACCTTTTATCGTTTTAATACAATCACAGGTTAAAGTTTGGTGATCTTTACAGATTTTCCCACAGAAAGTCCAACTTTGAGCGTTATGACGTCACTAACTTCTGAGCTGTCTTAAAATTTCAGACTTCTTGTAAACAAGCTCTTCTTTCTCCCACATCTGTTTTTGGTACAAATACAAGTTATACATCAAAACGTAGGCATTTTTGTCTTCTTTCACCCAGTGTGTCTCTTATGGCTGTAGGAGTTAAAGTTTTATTTAAAATCCATCCAGAGCGCAGAGAAGCCTCACCCAACCTTCACCAGACTTCAGATATATTTTAGCTCTAAATATTCATAACTAGGAGTGAAGGGCTTCTTTAACTCATTATTTCTCTGACATTAAACACAGCAGGAACATAAAACCTCACGAGTGTGACCGTCAGAGTCTTCTGCTGCTCACGGTTCAGGAATTTTTAAAATGCGACTTACGGTTTTCACTTGGTGGCTGTTCGCGCAAGGCTTACTTTTCAGTCTGCCCCTCTTAAGAGTGCAGTCAGGGAGTGACAGACTCGAGTGTGCGGTTACCATGGTGACCTCAGTCTCAGCTGAGGAGAAGCAACCCCACATTATGACGCTGCCACCATCGTGCTTCACTGTAGGAATGATTTTCTGTAGGTTTTTCTGCCAAACATATCTTTTGGAATTGTGGCCTAAAAGTTCTTCTGTGGTTTCATCAGACTGTAACACATTTTCCTGCCTGCTTTTGGGAGACTTAAGTTTTTTTTTAATTTAGCTAAATTAACTGGACCTGGATGATTTGTTGTTGTTTGTGAAAGGCATCCATCTTGGATCCCTTCCCCAGAATTCAGAGGACCGTTGTCAGACGTTCCTGCAGGGTTTCTGTTGGTTTCTTTCCATTATTTTAGATGGACGTCCAGCTGGGCATCCAGTTGTCCTCGTTGTTTATCAAGTCTTCGCTCCTCCTGCAGGCGTGCTGTTCACCAAACACCCGTCCAATCAGACCGTCTCTCAGGGGAAAGAGGTGAGGCTGGGCTGCGCCGTGGAGGGCGTGACGGAGCCAGACATCCTGTGGATCAAAGATGGAGAGAAGCTCTACAGCACCGACCAGGTGTTCCTCACGCTGGGAGAGCAGCACTGGGAGACGTCCCACAGGTCCGGCAACACTCGACACTGAACCAGATAATTAATGAGACACTTAACCAGTTAATGAATGAGACACTTAACCAGTTAATGAATGAGACACTTAACCAGTTAATGAATGAGACATCCAACCAGTTAATGAGACAACCAACCAGTTAATGAGACAACCAACCAGTTAATTAATGAGACACTTAACCAGTTAATGAGACATCCAACCAGTTAATGAGACAACCAACCAGTTAATTAATGAGACACTTAACCAGTTAATGAGACATCCAACCAGTTAATGAGACAACCAACCAGTTAATTAATGAGACACTTAACCAGTTCCAAAAACAGTTAATCCTGAAGAGGCAGGTTTCTAGAGAAGCAGCACCTGAACAGGTGTATAAATCTGTAACCAGTAACCGGTCAGCAGGACCAACATGATGTCAGACAGCTGCAGGAGAAGCAGCACCTGATCAGGGAAATGCTTCAGTTCCTCTGAGGGAGAAGACCACTGAGTTGTTTGGGGTGTTTCAGCTCTGGTGAGGATTAAACAGCAGATCAGCAGTAAACTGAGGCAGGCAGTCATTCAGGTTTCACAGATATTGAGCTCAAACTTGGTGTGGCAGTAGGTGAGAGTCATCCTCAACACATACTCTGAGCACGAACCAATCAACAAAATCTGTTGCACCTGCTCCACTCAGACTTGGAGGTTTTTCCAAGTCAAGAAGTTTGACGGCAGGTTTATAATCCTGATTAATGAGACAACATGACTGTTCGGGTTTATTTGTCCTGGTGTGAGTTTTCTGAGGCGGTGTTTGCTGGTTTCAGTGTGAAGTCGGTCCAGCAGCAGGATGCGGGTCAGTACTGGTGTGAGGTGGATTACCACGGGCAGACGTTCTCCTCTGAACGGGCCTGGATCACAGTTGAAGGTAGGACCCTGAACCCGGCAGAGTGGCTCTCCTCCTGCTGCCGGCTCATCTCCGGGTCTCTTTCTCTCGCAGGCGTTCCTCACTTTACCGAAGAGCCTCAGGATGTGGCGATTTTTCCCAACGCTCCCTTCAACCTCTCCTGTTCTGCTGTTGGCCCGCCGGAACCTGTGGCGGTGGCGTGGTGGCTAGGAGGAGTCCAGAAGGGAGAACCCAAACCCTCCCACTCTGTCCTGCATGTCCCAGGTCAGATGGCGTTTGACTCGTCAGCGTGTCTTTATGAGCTTTGTAGGTTTTTGGAAATTAAAGTTTGAATTATGGAGCCAACCGACCTCTGAGGAACCTTCAGTGGCTTCCTAAAGTCTGTTCCTTGCATCAGTCCTGTCTCTGAGCTCTGCAGACCCCACTTCATGATGCAGCCACCACCGTGCTTCACTGATTCAATGCTTCCTTTGACCTCATGGTTTGTTTTTCTTGCTCTGATGTGGTGGCGTGTTTCTAAATCAGGTTCAGTCGGTTTATTTACCTAAAGCGGACTCCAGTCAAGGTGCAGAAACATCTCAGCAGAAGCAACAAAAGACTTTCTGAGGGGAATTAATTTAAATGTCTCAAGTGTTTCTGCAGCAGGTTTGCTCAGTCTTTGTGTAAATAACTAGGTTCTGTTGTTGGCTTTAAAACACCTTGTTAGTTTTCTCTCTGAGTCAGCCTCATGAGGGCTGGATTTAATCCAAAGGTCAGAGCATCATAAACAGGTCATTAGAGCCGATATCAGGAGTTCAGTTTGAGGCCGCAGCTGTCTGACGTCTAAATCTGTTGTTTATTTTTAGCCAGAACTTCCCATAATCCACCTGTGTGTGTCTGCAGGTGTGAACAGCAGCATCAAATTTTACTGTGAAGCAAAGAATGCCCGAGGGATCTCTGTGTCCAGAACGGGAACGGTTCACATTAAAGGTGAGTCTACCTGCTGGACCCAGGCTTGGAGGAGCGTGGTTCTGTGAGGGGACCGGCTCAGACCCTTCAGGTTTGGGACGGGTAGACAGAGGAGGTCCAACAGGAGTCCCCGTCTGGGATCTGCAGGGAGAATAGGGAGCAAACTTGGACCACAATGTGTCGGGAGTTGACGTACATATCAGAGACGCTCAAAGGTCGTGTGAATCTTGTGCAACAGATAAGTGTGACGAATGAGAACCTCAGGCAGACACTTCAGTGGATATACCAATAAAATATATGTTGTTGTTTTATTTTTGATTGCATCCAAGCTTTTAAGGAAGAAGTAAACTTTGACCACGTCTTAAATCCTAAAAAGGAGGAACTGGAGGAGGACACGTTGAACTGTCTTTCTGTCTGTTTAGTTCTGCCAGAGGCTCCTGTCGGCCTTCAGGTCCTCGGGGTGACTGACAGCAGGGTCACGTTGTCATGGAAACAAGGATCTACGGGTCACTCTGAGCTGTCCACCTGTATCATTCAGGTAGCACGCACACAGGAAACAGGATGAGATTCTGCAGCAGCCGCTTCAATCCTCCTCCTCCTCCTCCTCCTCAGGTGAGGAGGCTCTCAGCCCGCAGGGAGGCCCTCCCTCAGCAGGAGGTCCAGGTTCCTCCTCACCTCCACGTCCTGTCGGGTCTGAGGAGCCACTCCAACTACAGCGTGAGGGTTTCCTGCGTGAACGAGGTGGGGGCGTCCCAGTTCTCCTCGTGGCTGCACTTCACCACTCCTGAGTCAGGTGAGCTGGGCCACCGTGGTTCTGTGCGATCAGAACCTTTACAGGTTTCCAACTCCCTGCTCTCAGCTACGGTTCTGCAGGTCCGATCGGGTCGGATCAGCTGTCTGTTTGTGGTGAACTCACAGTGAAGTGTTTCATCAGTAAACAGAAGAGCTGCTGGTCCCCTGCTTCCAGCTGAACTCTGGTTCTGTGTATGTGTGTGTGTGTGTGTGTGTGTGTGGCCCGGTCCCGTCCAGCTGGACCCGAGCCAGCAGATTCCAGGCCTCTCTGTACAACGAGCTTTTGTTTGTGGCCTTAATCCATATTGAAAGGCCGGTCAGGAGTGTTTGCAGCGCCCCCTGCTGGAAGGCTGGGCTCGGTTCGAGCTGCCTTCAGTAAGTCGGTTCTGACCCACTTTCAGCTTCGGGCCGTCCTGCGTCTCAGCAGAGCGACAGAAACAAAATGATGTGAAGCGAAATAACAACTAACGGAGACTGTGCTGTAATCCTG
The DNA here is from genome assembly GCF_001649575.2 of Kryptolebias marmoratus. Taxonomy (NCBI): domain Eukaryota; kingdom Metazoa; phylum Chordata; class Actinopteri; order Cyprinodontiformes; family Rivulidae; genus Kryptolebias; species Kryptolebias marmoratus. The sequence continues at coordinate 22,663,871 of NC_051439.1, forward strand.
CCTGCAGTGCCCTCCGCCGCCCCCAGGAACCTGACCTTTGACCTCTCGGAGCAGCAGCTGTCTGTCCGGTGGGCAGAGCTTCAGGAGGAAGAGCTGCGAGGAAAACTGCTGGCCTACAAGCTGCAGTGGACTCTGGGAGGCGAAGAACAGGTGAAAGCTCCAGTTTTACAAATCTGACCTCAACAAGTTATTCTTTGCCTTCACACCATGTTGGTTTTGGAGAGAAGAGGCTTTAACCTTTGACCTTTGACCTGCTGACTGAGGCCTGTAGAGTCTCTGAGCACTGCACGGTCTGACCTTCAGGGTGAAGATCAGCAGCTGTCTTAAAGGTTTCCTCTTCTGGATAATCTTCCTGTCTGTAGAATGATGGACTCCAGCTGACCTTTGACCCTTTGTGTTAAAACACCTGTAGCTCCAGAGCAGCTCCTGATCCTGAGGCTGGATCCAGTTCTTCTCTCCCAGCTTTAACTTCCTGTTTTTGTTTCATGAATATCGACCCGGGTGGAACCTGTTGGGTGTTTCTGTTCAGCTGATTTGAATCGTTTCAGAACCTGGCAGAGACCAGATCCGTTTTATGTCCTGAACTAAGTGAAACCTTTTCTGAGACCTTTCAGGAGCCGTTGCTGTTCAAGCAGAACTCCGCTCGTCTGTCGGGGGGGGGACGTTTCTTCAACGCCACCCTCCAGGTGTCGGCCTGCACCTCGGTGGGCTGTGGACCCTGGAGCCCCCCGGTTCTGGTGCTGCCTGCCTCAGGTAATCTCAGACGGATTTACCTGAGGTTTACCTGTCTCCAGTCAGGACCCGGCTGAATGATCAGGGTCATAAATCCGACTGACGGAGTGGCACAAACCTGCTGCTTTCTGTCTGTCTCACACGGACAGTCGTGTTTTCTGACTGACGGACTGATGATTGCCTGTCTGCTCGTCCCTCAGTGCAGATCCAGGTGCGGCGGAGCCACATGTGGGTCGGTCTCCTGCTCGGCCTGCTGGTGGCCACCGTGGTCGGCCTGCTGCTGGCGGTCATAGCTCAGCGCAGAGGAAAAGAAACGCAGTCAGGGTACGGAGCCAGAAGCGGGCCACAGGCGGGAAAACGAGGAAACACTTTAAGCTTTTTCTTTCTGTTTTCAGCTCGTCCTTTAAGGGTCCTGGTCCTGAGAGTTTGGTCTCTTTCACAGCAGCTCGATCGTTCAGCAGAAACGCCACCGATCTGCAGGAATCCACATGTGAGTTTAAAAACAAACCCTGCATCTCCTCAGAGATGCTCAAGGACAGGAATACTGATATCCTGTCCTTCCCTCCTCCACTCGCATGTTCTCTGGTGTCTTCTTGGACTCGTGTCCCTCCTCCACCCTTCAGTGGACAGTCTGTGCATCAACGATGAGCTGAAGAACAAACTGCAGGACGTCCTGATCTCAGACAGACTTCTGACCCTCGGCCACATGCTGGGAAAAGGTAACACAACAACACGAGAGCAGGAAGTCCCGTCTGCTGCTGACATGTTAAAGAAAACACGACTTTAAAACCTGGAAATAAAATCTGAGTCCTCAGACCTCAGGGAGGAGGAATGATGGACATTAAACAATAAAATAAATGTGCAAAGAAATGTGAGCTCCAGATTAGGTTGGTACGATGATCTAAAACATCAGTTTATCCCTCTGATGTTCCTCTGATCCTGCAGCTGACAGTTTGCATCAAAGGTACCGTGTGCACAAGATAACAGACTTTCTGCAGCCCTCGCACGCAGCTTTATTTACTGATAAACAGTGTTTGGTCACTCCTGGCGTGGTGTAAACATCTGACACGGCGTCACGCCGCCGCCGCTGTTGGGACGAGATGATCGCACATCGTGTCAAACTCCCAAAGTGTTCATGTGGTCAGAGAGCATTTTATTAACAGAAAAGCCAAAAATAAACCTGTAGAAAACAGATGGATGGATGTAAAATGTCTTTAATGAGTTTTAAATTCATACAAAGCTGTGATAAACTGAACATTTAGAGAAAAATGCTTTTTCTGTGAAGTCGCAGCGTTAACCCTAAAACTGATTAAACCGTAGCTGAAATTTAAAATGAGCAAAACTGTAAATAAAGCTAAAAGTAGCATAAGATGAGAGAAATCTGCTGAAGCAGATGAACTGAAGAGATCTTCCATGTTTTTATTTGTGTGAATATTTGTAAATAAAATTAAATATTTAGAAAAGTTACAAAAAACAGAAGTTGTAGCTCCCGTCTGCTGAAGGAGCCGAATGTTTAACACGAACAGCTGAAACGGCACAGCGTGTGTGTGTGTGTGTGTGTGTGTGTGTGTGTTTACCTGTGCAGGTGAGTTTGGCTCGGTGCGTGAGGCTGTCCTGAAGACTGAGGACACGTTGGTCCAGAAGGTGGCGGTCAAAGTGCTGAAATGTAAGTCAGACGTTACGCCGTCTTGTTTTCAGCACACACACACACACACAGTCCATGGGGCTGCTGTGTTTGATTGTGTGTGTGTGTGTGTGTTCCAGCTGACATCACCTCGTCAGGTGACATCGAACAATGTCTGAAGGAGGCAGCGTACATGAAGGACTTCAACCATCCCAACGTCATCAAACTCATCGGTAACACAAAGATTTGATCACAGAATCAGAATATCTGAACATCTTACAGCCTCCCTGACGCCGCGCGCTCCACCAGAGCTTCTCTCTTTACTTCCTGTCGCTAAATAACTGATTATAATCAGCAAGGATAAATAAATAAACACATGAAAGAAGTCATTCAAATAAAATAAAGAAGAGAGAATAAATACATTTTGTGTGAACGACAGCTGAAACTTAAAGCTAAAAACAATCAGAGCAGAAATACGATGAGGAAAACTGCAGCTGAAGGTGAGATCTGGTTCAGAGGCAGCTAAAGTTCCCTTAAAGCTAAAATTAACAAACAGATAAAAGCTGAAGATGAGAGAGACACAAAGTTCCTAAAGTTAAAGATTTAAAGTATGAAAGTTGCAAAGATCAGCGGTTCTGAGCGAGCTGGCTGGTTAAAATGGCCGAACCAAGAAGCCTCTAACCCGGGTTCTTCTGTCCGTCAGGAGTGAGTCTCCACAGGCGCCCGGGCCAGCGGCTGCCCGTCCCCATGGTGGTCCTGCCCTTCATGAAACACGGAGACCTGCACACCTTCCTGCTGCTGTCCCGCCTGGGAGACCAGCCGTTTGTAAGGTTCTGAGCCGGACCCGGTGTCTCACCCGGTGTCCCACAAACCCCTGAGAGTCTGCTGTCTGTCCTCCAGGACCTGTCCCTGCAGACGCTGGTCCAGTTCATGTTGGACGTGTCCCGGGGGATGGAGTACCTGAGCAGCAGGAGCATCATCCACAGAGACCTGGCTGCCCGGAACTGCATGTCAGTTACACTGTGTCTGTCAGCAAAATATCTCATGATATAATGAAACCTTTACAAAGTAATTCTACAACTGATTCGCTTTCAGAGTCAAACCCATTAAAAATGGCTGCCACAGTCAGCTGACTTCAGAAAACACAAAAATGGTGATAACTAGTAGCTGAGAGTCACTCCTAACAGACTCTGAAAGTAAACTGATTGTGCGTAATGTTATTTTTAAGAACGGTAGAATTGAAATAATCTTTTTTCTCAGTCTCCTTTTTGTTAATTTGGATCCGACATAAATGTAAAAAATCCCGTATTAGTCATAAAATATCAAATAAATCGTAGCTTTTGTTGCTCAGGCTGTGGGTGTAGTGAACTGTGTGGCCTGTAGGAGGGGCTGCTGGGGATTTTAAATGTTTTTGACCTCTGTAGGTGTGTGTGTTTCAGGCTGAACGAGAACATGTCGGTGTGTGTGGCAGACTTCGGTCTCTCCAAAAAGATCTACAGCGGAGATTATTACCGTCAAGGCTCGGTTTCCAAGCTGCCCGTCAAATGGATCGCTCTGGAGAGCCTGGCTGACAACGTCTACACGACCCAGAGTGACGTGGTACACACACACACACACACACACACACACACCTGGTGCATTATGACCTAGAACAGGGGTCTCCAGTCCTGGTCCTCAGGGCCACCATCCTGCAGGTTTTACTTGTTCCTCTGCTCCAACACACCTGATCTGAATCAATGGGTGATTAACAGGCTTCTGCAGGACATGAAGAGGTGATTTAACCTCTGAATCAGGTGTGTTGGAGCAGAGAAACAGGTAAAACATGGAGGATGGAGGCCCTGAGGACCAGGATTGGAGACCCCTGACGTAGAAGGTGTCAGTGGTTGAAGTCTGGACTTCCTGTCTCGATTAGTGGGCATTCGGCGTGACGATGTGGGAGATCGTGACGCGTGGTCAGACTCCATATCCTGGAGTGGAAAACTCTGAGATCTACGAGTTCCTGATCAAAGGAGAACGACTGAAGAAACCTGCAGACTGCAGAGATGACATGTGAGTGTTTCAAGCTGCTGCAGGGGGCTTTAACGTTCTGATTCTGGTTCTGGTTCTTTAATAACGACTCAGTGGAATCTGTTGTTTTTGTTCACTCGAGGTTGGATTTGATTCTGGATCGGTTTCATGAAAACCTGATCCGAACCTGAACCTTCTTCTTCTGCTCCTCAGTTACGAGATCATGCACAGCTGCTGGAGCCCCGTCCCAAAATGCCGTCCCAGTTTCCAGCAGCTGGTCCTCCAGTTGGAGACGCTGAATCTGAGCCTGTCCCCCGCTGCTGCTCCTTCACTTTACGTCAACCTGGAAGGAGACGAGGAGCCGGACGGAGGAGGAGGAGGAGCTGCTGGAGCTCAGGAACCCAGCCGGTCACCAGAACCCGGCGCCGCTGCAGAAGCTTCCAGCTGGAGCGTCGCCTGGCAGCGACAGGCGGAAGACGAGGAGAAGGACTGGCTCATGGTGGGCTCGGGGGCGGCGCTGGCCATCGGAGGAGACTACAGGTACGTCATCAGGCAGTGTGGAGCCGCTGAGGAGGAAGAGGAGAACCGCCCACAGGATGAGGATGACGCTGTAATCAATGTTTGACCAATCAGAGCACTGCTCTCACCTGAGTGGACGCTGGGCTGACGCCACGGAGCGGTGAAGGTTCTCCTGGTTCCCTCCAGGTTCGCCGCCGCCATTCATCCTTTTATTAGAGAGCAGAAGTTATAAATCGTTTAATAATTTCTGGTTTTACAGTAAAAGCACGAAATACTTTGTGCTCTCGGCTACTCAAACATCTTAATTTGAATGTATGCCGTCTTCGGCTTTGTTTTCTTTTCTTTGTCAACATTTCTAACACAAACACTGAAACACTGTTTACGTTAACGATCATCGTTACAGCTGAGCTTTCTTTACTCCAAGTTCAAAGGTCATCTGTGAAATAACCTCTAAAAGCTGCTCATCACCTCATACAGGAGGAACTTAACTGATTAATCAGAACATTTATTGTTCGAGGAGACTCTTCTGATCGTGTGATTGGACCGTTTGACTGCTTTGAGGCGTGACGTCTCCTCAGTTTCAGGACTTTTATTTTGAAAAGCTGTAACGAGGTTCTGAACAGGACTATGTGTGGGTATCCAACATGTCTGACCTTCTGAAAACGACAGGAAGTGCCAACAGACCTCTTCATCGGGATGATCCAACCACCTGAGATGTTAGGAGGCCTGGATCTGAGTCAGAACTTCCTCCAATCACTTCATCACAGCGATGCTCTTTATTTCCAGACATTTCTTAAAATAATGAGCCTTTTCTAGATGTCAGCCGCCGGTCCAGGTCATTTTTAACTTCCTGACTCGTTTAATGTTTGTGTAACTCACCAAATGAAACAGAGTTGTGTTTGCTGCTCATAAAGGCTAAAAACACAAATCTTATTTCACTTTAATTCAGTTCATTAAGTCTTATTTAACGACTACACTGGGCCTGTTTTTAACTTTTAAATAAAGTTTTCTATGAAGTCATGCAAACGTTCTACAGGTCTGTGTTTTTATGTGTAAACACCATAAAAATCAGATTAAAGAAGAAAAAGATTGCAAAAATAATTTTTTTTTAAACTTTTTATTATCTCCAGCCTTGCATTAAAATGTTTGTTGAATTTCTAACAAACTTCCAGGACGGATTTTATTGGATTGAGTTTTGGAGCTGACTCAGTTCAAGATGGCTGCCACTGCTAACTGACCTTGGTAACCCTGCATGCATTGAGCTGGTGTGGTAGTAGCTGAGAGTCATCCCCAACACACGAGTATTTGGAAGTTAATGCTCAGTTTATATGTTTGAGGCTCTTATTGTGAAGGACTAGAGGAAGTTCTGTGATTGACGTTGCCAGGGTTACGGCCATCTTTGTGTTTGCTAAGGTCTATTAGCTGTAGCGGCCATCTTTAATCAGGCTAACAGTTGTAAGTTTCTTCCTAACTTCAATCATAAACTGGAAACTTTATTTTTATAACATTAACTCCTGTGTTGTGTTTGTAAATAGGACTGACTTCAGATCTGTGCAGAAAACTCAGCTGTGATACTTTTGTAAATAAAAATAAAGAGGATTTATGATATATTTACTTTAGTACAGGCTATAGGAACCTCACTTCCAACTGTTTATTTCTCAGATTGTTCAGTCTTTTTTTGTTTTGTTGGAAGAAGTTTCTTTAAATTATGACTTTGACATTAATGTAAACAGAATTTATTTAATGAAGTAACATCATTTAGTCTTCCCCTCCGTTAAATTTAAAGTTTTCTAAAAAGTGTTTTATTTGTTAAATCCAATGAAACATGAATAAAACTACAGCTTGTGACCCCTGAGATATCGAAAGCAGGACCGGGACCAGGAAGTTGAAGACAGAAGAGACGAGCGCCACCTGGTGGCTGGTTCCAGTACTGTTTAAGCCCCGCCCCTCCATGTAAATGAATGGGCCTTTTTCAAACTAAAAACAGAAAAACAGTCTTCAGATATTTATATATTTAGTTGATTCAGGCAGTTCTTACCTTGCTGCTGTTCAAACAAGCATCTTTTTGTTTAATTTCAGTTACTTCAGTTTTAAAGAAAGTTGCTTGTTACTCAGAAAAAGAACGATTCAGTAATTTTTAAAATGGTTAACTGGACCATGCCGCCTTCTTTTTATTCTTCCTGAGCTGTAATGTTGTGAACTTAAACTCTCTCCTTACCTTTAAGGTAAAAAAATCAGTTTGTCTCTGGAAATGTTAGCAGGTATAACCGCCCTAACATCTGAAGCAGTTTTTACTTTGTGCTGCCATCTTGAATAACCCGACAGGTTTCAGGTTTTGTCTCCATTTTAGATCTTTCATCTCAATGGGACCAACCTAACTAAACAAAAGGAAAATACGGTGAAATTAAACATTTATCCAAGTTAAATAAAGAAGAAGCTGGGTTCAGACTGTTGGGGACTAAATGACAAAATTACGAGAAAAAAATCTAAATGTTCTTCTTGAAATGCCAACGAACTGATGTAGAGACAAAACTGAGACGAACTGTCTCAGTTTTGTCTCAGTTTGGTTCCATAAATCATCGATCATCCTCAAAGCCGTTTCATATTTCTCAAACTTTCAGACCGACAGAAACTAAACTGAGATGAGTTCAGGACTCCGCCACGACTTGAGTAAAATAACATTTTTCAAACATGTTTAAACTTCCTTAGAGATGAGACCGAGGCTTTGAGGCCTCAGGGGAGGAAAGTCAGAACCTCCATGAAGGTTTGGAGACATTTTGGAAACCCCGTCATGAACACAGCCCCGCTCAGAAAACTTTGGATATTTTTAAAATCTGAGATCTTCTGTCGTGTTTGCACCTCCTGTTTAAAGAGGTTTGGGGAGAAAATATATTTTATTTGTTTTTTTGTGCATCTGTGTAGACAGGAGATGGGGAGCGTTTCAGAAACAATCATGGAACAGTTTATTTAAGGCAACTAAACCCAAATACGGAGCCGTTTGTGTTTCTTTTTCTGTGTGTGTCTCACGTTGGATCGATTCCGTCGATAAAACTCTGATCAGTTAATAACTGAGAGGAAACTGTAGATCGAATCAAAGAAAAAACACAAAAATGGATGTTCTCGCCACCTAGTGGCCAGGTTCAGGTATTACAGGATTTTTGTTGGATTGCGTGGATGTAAACAAATATTTCTAAACAGAGAAAATATCTGTAGTAGTGTGGACTGAGGTCCACATTTATATTTTTTGTTTAAAATGATAAGTAATAAGAAGACGCAAAGGATTAAAAGTTACCGAGACATTTTATTTTTGTTAATATTTAACTTCCTGTTTTCCTCTCAGCTCAACAGTATCTAGTTTCTTGCAGGGTGGAAGATGAGCTACTTTTTTAAAAAAAATTCTTGTTGAAGCACAGGTTGGATTTGAAAAGACAAAACATCCTTCGTCCATTCTCCGTTAATCTGGTTCAACGCCACGAGGAGGCGGGGCCTAATTCTAGAGGTCAACTGGCGAGACTCTGGGTACATCCTGGACAGATTGCCATCCCATTTCAGCTTCAAACTTCGACTCTTTGAGAGCAGAAGCTTTGCTTTTTTCTCCGAGAACATCTGCTGTTTGGTACCTGGATGGCATTTTATCTGCGTCTTTATCAACAACAACCTACTAACATTTAATAATTAGTCACCATAAATGTGCTTCATATTGACCACTTACAGCTATAAATACACTTTAAATACAGCTTCTTTTCCTACTTTAAAGTACGGATGTGAAAAGACTGAAAGACGGAGTCAATAACGGTGTTCTGCTTTAATCTGATGCCTGTCTGTGTGTTCGTTTATTTTTAAAGAAATAGAAAAAGAAGATGGAAATACACAAAAAGAAAAAGACAGAATATCCAGAACTGTTTAGAGCTCTTCTCTGGATGCAGAAAATAATTACAGCCTGATTAATTAAAGACAGGAAGCAGTGATTTCTGAATATTCAAAAACATCCAGATACGATCCAGGAAGTAACGTGTCGTCAACGTGACCACCAGGTGGCGATAAAGCACCAATTTCTTTATGAACTAAAATGCTTTTCCAGGTGGGGCGCCATTTCCACACCCGGTAAAAAATGGAAAATATAATCCAAACTGATCCGTTGGACCGGAGAAAATGAAGGAATAAAAATATTCCCGGGTAGCAGATTTAGCAGCAGGACACGAGTGACGCTTCGGCTTCATCGACTTTAGGAAACTATAATTCACTATTTCAGGAAATAGTCCTAAATGCAGCAGATTTAAATGTTTTAGGTTAATATTCAAGTCAGCATTGCTTTCCTTCACATCTGTTTAAAACGTCGGTGTTTTCAGAGCGATCCAAGGTTTATTTGATATTCCCCAAATGTCTCTTTGGGATTAATAAAGTCATCTGTCCATCTCACTCAGGTCGATTATTTTCTGTTTGTGATGACAGTTATGTTACATTAATTAGCTCTGAATGAGCACAGGATTAAATAAAACATCCATTTAAACCCCGATCAGCTGCATTCTGGTCTTTTTTTATTGTGTGGTTGTGTAGGAATGATCCAAATCAAATCTGAGGTCATAAGAATCTGTTCTGAGTTTACTAAACAACAAAAAAAACAGATCCAAAACGATCCTCAGTTTAGCTCGTTTACAAAAAGATCACAAACTTTAAATACGCCGCCAAACAGTGAAACTACAAACATCACTTCCTGTCACCTGCAGCTTCCTGTCCAGATGTGAGGACAGGTGATCAGGTGTAAACGTCCAACACGATTCAGGTGAAAACGCAGGCGATTCAGTTTATGTCGTTAGAATATTAGAGCCAAATCTTGAAGTCTGTCGACGAAGTTTGTGCTTAAAATTTCAAAATAAAACTAAAATTATAAAACCTGCTGCAAACCCCGAGGTTATCGCTAAATCATCCTCATAAGGTTTACTAAACTGAGAATCCTTTAGATTTTAATTTAATTTCAATACGTGCTCTGTTATCGGTTCTCTCAGGTAACTTCCCGACCGGAAGCACAACACCTGGCGGCCGTTTTATTTTGGCATCAACAGGGTTCCATACACCTGCGGCACAACAAGCCACGCCCACTGCCCGCAGATCCTGGTCCTGTGCGGTTCGTGACGATCTCGGCCCGGTCCGGTTCGAGTGTGTAAAAGCGGTACACGAGCCGCCGGGACCGAACCCGGCCCCTCCGCGGCCGCCATGACGGCAGCTTCCGGTCAACAACATGGCGACGGAAACACACGAGCCACCTGCCTGTTCGCGCTTTCTTTTTGGATCAGCCCGAGCGAAACAAAACAAAACAAATAAACAAACAAACAAACAGTGACAGAAACACTGACTGCACCGAGTCCACCGAGTGAAACCACCGTTCCGACCCGGACCCAGACACACTCCACCGGAAATGTCTGAGCTGGAAACCCGGAGAGGAAAAACAAATAAACAAACGGATCCGATGGGATGCTCGGTGCTGGTCCGGCAGAACCCGAACCCGAACCCGAACCCGAACCCGAACCCGGAGACCCGCTGAAACGACAGAGAGGATCAGAGGTTCGGGTCAGGCAGAACACGCTCCGTCCAGGTGGCGACAGCAAGATGGCGTCTGAGTCTGCGCAGTAGCGCCGGGAGAGGGCGGGTGACGTAATAGAGAACGCGTGCTTTTTTCCTTTTTTTTTTGCCTCCCATCAAAATAAAAAAACAGATCCGCGTGTGGACACCGGTCCGACCGGACGGATCGACAGTTAGGACGGATTAATGTCGCGGCGGGCACGCGCTCGGTGTGCTGTTAGCAGGTAATGTGCGTGCACTCACGGGAGCACGTGCTGGTGGACGTGGGGTGTTTTAATGGGCGGCCATTACTGGGCTCTGTCTATGGCCTGGTGCTAGCTAGGTGCTTGTGTTTGTACAGCACAGCAAATGCATCATATTTAACATTAAACCTTCAGAGAGCACAGCAAGGGGAGCCATTGGTAAAATTCCCAGTATCCTTTGCTGTTTTTGCTGACTTGTTTTTACACTTTGTGATGTTTGCAGTCGCTAGCTAACATAGCAGCACAGAGCTAAACTAACTTAACCAACATGGAGCATAACACCAGTAATTACACAGCTTTGGGACGAGATTTAGTTTGAGGTTTAATCACATATTTTAACATTTCTGCCTTGCTTTTAAGCCACCATGGCAGCTAGTTAAACGAGCTGTTTCGTTAGCAGCGCGTGGCCTCAAAGAACAACAAAACAGCTTGTAAAGGTGTTATTCTAGCTTTACATTGGTTTCTTTTGTTTAATGTAGAGCTGAACAGATGAATAAATGAACATAAAACCAGTCGCAAGCTCGGTTTTTACATGCATGCCATCTGACGTCAAAGAAGTCGCTGTTCGTGTGTATTTTACTGGAATCTGAGACGAGCCATGTGGGAAAATGGAAGCCACAACCACCAGATGCACGTTACCTGTATTTAAAAATATAATCGGAATCCTTTAATACATCTGACTCGTGCTGCAAAATTAGCAGAATGAGCTAAGGCTGCTGTTGAAATTTCTGTAAAAAGGACACCATCTCGCCATCCCGGCAAGTAAAGGAGCATATATTATTCCTAACCTACCTTTAGAACTAATCTTTTGTCTTATAACTGTTAAAATTTCCATTGACATTGGTCAGTTTTCTCTGCAGGCTGCCGTAGGACCAGGAAATCCCTTTGTATAATGTCTTGCTTCATTGTGAAACTTGGGTGTTCTTCTTTTTAAATATACGACCTAAATTCCCAATATTCATTCCAGACCAACAAACACTGAGTTTTCAAACCAGCTCTCTGGTAAACAAAGTAACTGGTTGCCAGGTCAGGCGGTAAATCGCCCAATTCCAAAAAAAAACCAACTTCTTGGTGGTTTCCTGTTGGTGTAGATGGCGCTTTACCCTCCGTTCTGCGGCGAAACGTCCCTGGAAAAGGTTTAGCTGAGGAGCCAAAGGCATTCGTTATTTTCTTGTTTTTTTTTGTTCTCATTTGCAAACAAAACCGAAAACTCAAAGTACCGCCTGGTGGAGGTGGCTTGTTTCCCGTGGCTGGAGGTCACGTACGTCCGGTGGCGTTGGCCGCAGCCTGGCGCTCCTGAGGAGTTCCGTTCACGCTCACTTTTACCGCGATCCACATGAAACTTTCCAAACCCAAGGAACGCTCCTCAAAGTCAGCTTGGAAAATCTGAGATTCATGACCAGCGTTCATCTCGAAATCTAAGCTGGACGACTCGCGTGTGAACACTTGTTATATCTGCGGTAATAACCGTTTTATTCTCGTTTGTGTTGGTTTGTGTGTTAGTGAAGCTAACAGTGACAAACTGCAAACACAACCTGCAAGATGGTTTCCAAAATGTTAGTGCGCGTTCGTTGGGTCTCGCTCTTAGTCGCAGGAATTTGGAACGTTCGACAAATTTACTCTCAAAAAAAGAAACATCTGGAACTCATCTCGAACCCTTCTCGATTTGGTTTCTGTGAGTCAGAAAGTCCAAGATCTCCCACGATTTCATGAGATCTTGTGCAAGTTTTGTGTTGCTGATGACGCTCAGCTACTGCCACATCAAATTTTTACTCAACATCTGGAAAACTGACTGAGTTAGAACCATGATTGTGTTGGCTCAGGTCTAATAACTGTGGTGGCCATTTTGTCATCATTTGTAGATGCACATCCAATGATTACTTCCGTCCAGTGCTATGAGATATTTTGCTGACAGACAGACAAACCCACTGATAAATGAAAACTTCATCACAAACACATTAAATTGATAGAAATAAACTTTATGCCTCGTGCGAAAAGCTGCATGTCCACCAGTTGGTGACCCAGTCTGGATCTTGTTTTCCAGGATGCCATCTTGAACCGTTGCGCAGGGAAGCGGGATCCTTCTGGGACCTGTTCATGGCCTCTACAAAGACCCGGCACAGCATGGTGTTCCTGAAGGACGGGACCACTGTCCCGACAGCGTCTGCAGCCGACCCCCCGCCTGCGCGCCTCGCCGCTCTGAGACCCGAGAAGGTGAACCGGAGCGGGACTGTTCAGAGCACCCGCGTGTTCGGTGACGAGGCAGGCCTCGAACACAACATGTACGCAGTTAAAGAGGCCTTCACGAGGACGGGTGAAAACCGCCCCGCCGGTTTGAACACGGACAGCGTCTCACCTGACAGCGTCTGTAAAGGCGTCAGAGTCACGCTGGACAACAACAGCATGTGGAACGAGTGCTTCAGGTGCAGAACAGAGATGATTCTCACTAAACAAGGCAGCAGGATGTTCCCTTACTGCCGCTTTCGCATCTCCGGCTTGCAGCAGTGCAGGAAGTACGTCCTCGTCATGGACATCCAGCCTTTGGACAGCAGCCAGTACAGGTGGACAGGGGACAGCTGGCAGGTCTCCAGGAAAGCAGAGTGTCAAATAAAGACTAAACCTTTTATTCATCCAGAGTCCCCGGCTACAGGTCAACACTGGATGCAGGGACCAGTGTCCTTCTACAAACTAAAGCTCACAAACAACACGTCAGACCAAGAGGGGAACATCATCCTGCATCCACTACACCGCTACCTGCCCAGACTGCACCTGGTGGAGACGGACAAAGCTGTTAAAGACATCAGACTGAACGGTCCCAACGTCCTCACGTTCGCCTTCCCTCAGACCGAGTTCATGACAGTCACTACGTACCAGAACCCACAGTTCGCTCAGTTGAAGGTTAACTACAACCCCTTCGCTAAGGGACTGAAGGAGGACGGGTCCAATTTATCGGGTCTGAAGCTCAAAACAAATTCAGGCAGAGAGTTGAACAAAGATGGCGGTAATGCAGTCGCTGAGCAGCATCCTGTGAAGAAGAGCCTAAAGTTTCTGCTCGCGAACCATAAACCCAGATGTTCTAAAGCAGGAGACCCAAAACCGTCAGCACCTAAGGAGCTTCAGAGAAGTTCTGATTATTCTGCTGCTGTTGTTCCAGGGGAAAGTCCGAGGTAAGAGTTACACTTTTATGGAAAACTTCATCAAACATCTTGTTTCCAGGTCTTAAAAAATGTTTAGGTCCGGGAACTAAAAGATGCTTCTGAACCAGCTATCAAAACTTTCTAAAGATCGTGAGGACCCATGTGTTAGCTTTCGCACTGCCTGGAGAACTCTGTGATGGTTCAAAGCGTTATACGGCACAGAAACCCACTTAAAAAAAATCTGAACTATCCCTTTTTATGTTGCATCTTTTCACGTTGTTGTTCAGATCCTGGGAAGTTCCTCGAGGAGAAATACAACCCCGATTCTGAAGAGTAGGAACATTGAGTAAAAGGTTAATAAAAACAGAATCTCATAAACTCTTATTTTATTCACAATGGATCACAGGGAACAAAGGTTTAAACTGAGAAGTTGTACCATTGTTATAAATTAAAGGTCACTTTATAAAGACTTTAAAAGTAAGTGGTCCAAACAAACATCTGGAGGAGCTTTAATTCAGGTAATTCTCAAAGATCAGACGAGCTTTTAGAGGCTGAAGATGGGCCGAGGTTCACCAGCTGACAGGAAGTGTCTGAGAACAGAGCAACACTTTCACAATAAAGTTCCTCAACTTTGAATCTCCATCATCTCCAGATCATAAAACCCCTGTAGGAACCTCTGAGGTCAAAGGTCAAGGCTGGTTCTGGTTCTGTTCTATAAACCGTGCTGCTTAAAGCTCTATCAGGCAAAGAAGAAGCCAGATGTGAACAGATGTGAGAACTGTTCTGAGGTCAGCCTGCCTCTCTGATGGTATGGGGGTGCATTAACAACATCTGCTCCCATCCAGGACTGTTGAACAGACAACCTCAGGTCCAGATGTTCTGCTGCACAGAGGGGAACATCTGGAACATCCATCAAATTCAAAATGAACTTATTTTAGCCTTAAAATGGTACAGTTCCTTAGTTTAAACATTTAACATGTTTACTTTGATCCGTTGTGAATAAAAGTTTGATGTATGAGATTTGCAGATCATTGCATCGTGTTTTTATTTACGTCCCAACTTCTTCTCAACGGTTCCTCCTCAGGACAAAGTTGTGAACGTTTTCAAATTCTCGTTCCTATAAAAGTAGCTTTCCTATCACCTGCTGCTTTCATGCTACAGTGTTGCTGATGTCTTTCTGCCCTGGCGTTGTGGTAACACACACCTGTAGCTCCAGAGCAGCAGAACCTGCTGAGGATCAGTTCTTCACTCCCAGCTTCAACGTTTTATTCATGGTTTAATAAATAACGACTCGCTGGAATCTGTTGTGTGTTTTTTTTCACTTGGGGACAGATTTAATTCATTCCAGAACCTGGTAAAGACGTCACTAACGCATTTTCTTGTTTCCTTTAGCAGCAATTCTCGTCCAGCTCAGAAGTTAATTTCTCAGCTGATTTGCGAGGCTCACGTTTCGCTGCAGAGGTCCAGTTCGGAGCAGCGCAGCACCAATCTCAGCTCGCCTGTCAGAGCGGCACAAAATAACACTAAGACCCCAACAAACCGAGACGATACGGCTGCTCCTGCACCGACTGTTCAAACGTCCAGGGAAATGAAAGATGACGACCGTCTTTCTGATCCTCAGACGCCTCCAGACGTCGTCAGGAGGAGCAGTTGTGACGCCGCCCCCTCAGCAGAGCAGACGGCGAGCTCAGACAGCGCCAAGCAGCAGAAACGTCCAGCTCGCCTGCCTCTGCCTGCACTTGCTCTCTTTTTAAAACAGCATTCGGCAAAACATAAACGGAGCAACAGCAAGCTGAGCTCTCCTCCACCCGAGTCTTCTGGTCCTGGACCCGGTCCGGAGGACTCTGGAGAAGCGGCTCGGCAGCCCTCGAGTCCAGCGAACCGCGTCGCTGCTTCAGATTCACAGGCTGCAAAAAGTGAAAGTTTGAGCTCGGAGCTGGAAGTCTTTCATGATGAACCGGACATGTACAACTCTGAGACTCCTAAAGTATGTCCCTCAACATGTTCTACCTCACCTGAGCGTCCTCGTTTGTCCCCACCGCTCAGTACAGTGTTATCTGCCCCAAACTCCCCCAAAACATCACAAGCAGTAGAGGACACGGCAGTAGAGGACACAGCAGTAGAGGACACTCCAGTCGGGACGTCCTCGATGAAGACCGAGTCGTTGCTCTTTGACCCAGAGTGTTCTTCTTTAGGCTTTGAGCCCATGTCTCCTGCGAGTTCTCCAGAACCCTTGCCCCCACTGCCAGCCTCTTTGGCGTTTGAGATCGACCCCGCTTCTTCTGTAGCAGCTGGTGCCGCCGAGTCCGCTCAGGCCCCCGAGCTTGCCAGTCCCTCATCCGTCTTCACGTGGCACACAGTGTTACCTCCGCCCGACACGTATGTAGACTCCACTTTCACCGCGTTTCAGCCGCCGCCGCAGGCCTCTCCTCTGAAGTCTGTGACGCCGCCGCTGCTGCCTTGTCTTGATGCTTCGGCGCCCCCCGATGAGTCGGCTGAGCCGTCGCTGCCTTTCCCTGCAGAGTTGTCCCCCCTCGCCCTTCATCTGTCCCTGTCCCCCACTTTCTCCTCATTGGACGAGAATGGGTTGTCCCCGGCCCCGTCCCTGTCCGAACTCGTGCACTTTTTTTCCACCGACGTCGACATTGGGATCGGCGGGGAGTTTTCAAACCCGGAGGCGACGCCCGCTCCCTCGCCGCCTCCGCCCCCGGAGGAAACGCAGGCGCCGCCCCCGCAGGCGCAGCCGGCTCCGGCTCGCAAACCCGGCAGGAGGAAGAGGTCCAAGTCCACAAAGCTGGCCCGGCTGGACATGAACCAGAACATGGAGGACTACAGGAGTCTGCAGCCCAACCTGGAGGAGGTGGAGGAGCAGCTCTTTGTCTCGTTCGCCTCGAAGGTAAAGCTGCATGAAATTTACGGGAAAGAGGAAGGGGAGCGGGACTCTTTCGGCGCTTCACGGTTTGATTGCAAATCAGATCCGATTATAAAACAGTTATTGATGCATCATGAACACAGACAGATGCAAAAAAAGCCAATTAATCCCAGGCTAGATGCTAACACAGTTACCACAGGACATCAAACATTTCTGAGTCATGTTCTGATAAGTCCAACTGTTATTTACAGACAGATATTCTTCAGGATATGAAAACATAAAATTACTGCGACATGTCTCTACGACAGAAGCCTGGTAAACAAAATGGGATCAAATTGTTTCTTTGGGACAGGGTAAGAGGAACAAAGTCAGTTTTAAACCTTCTGACCATTCAACTTTCCTCCAGAGGACATTTGTCCTGTCCACGTGGACAGCTGCAGGTTTCAGTCCAGCTCGAAGGTTTTGGATCTTCGTTCTGGGTCCTCTGGTGTTCCAGCAGGGACCGGTCCACGGCAGGATTGAGTCTCGTTGGTTCCTGGGTTGTTCCCGAACATCTGAACCAGTTTCCCTTCATCGGAGGGCGACACTTTAAGTCTTCTGACAGACTTTCACAAAGTTTGAACCAAATCTGAGAAACTACAAGCTGCAGTCAACCATGATCACTAACAGGAAGTTAAAAAGCTTTAAATTCAAAGACCTTCAGCACCACTTATTTAAAGATTTTGGTGAGCATCTGTAGAATTCTGATTCTGTGTGAATCATTAAAGGTAAATTCTGTTTAAGGTTCAAATAAATCAGTAAAAACCTAAAATAAATCTGACATTAACGAGTCCTACAAGTTCATCCCGGGAAACCAAATTATTTTAGGAGCTTACAGCTAAAATTAAACTCTTTTATAAAGATTCCGTGGTGCTAATTAGTCTAAAAACCCGATTGAATCACAAGTACAAAAGTTTCCAGGAAGTTTTCCATAAATATCCTGTGTTCGCCGTCTTCCATGAGCTGTGGTGGAAAACCTACTACATATAAACGGTTCAAACCCGGAATAAATCAATCAAACACTGATTGGGATTTTTGAAACATCTGTTCTGTTCCTGGAAGTTAAAGAAAGAATCGTTGTAGTGCTCCTGTTTGGAGATGGGAGGAAATAATGGATCCACTTCTGATATTTGCCGATGGTCATCATCGGCTGCACGTCTAAAGCTGATTAACCCTCGATGTCAACCGAATTCAAGATGGCCAGTCCCTAAAGTTTGGTGTAGTGGTCGCTGAGACTGATCCAAAAACGGCTGCTTCAGTCAGTTTTACAGACATTCAGCTGAGAGTTTAAATTAGTCCAGGTTTGAATCAAAGATGATTCACGTACATAAACTGCCAATCCTTCAGGGTTGTTTGTTTTCTGACACAAACTCCTCCCACTTTATTATAAATAAGTGTCACAGACAGAATGAGATTTATTTAGACTCTGTCAGAATCAGAGAATTAAAATCTGAACGATGTCTTCAGGAGGCCCTCAGACTCCACGTCCCTGACTCCTGTGAGGAAGCTCCTCCTCCGGACGGACAGCCGACGGCTGCAGAACCCAAGAACCACGGTATCGTATCGTTCCTGAGTTTAAATGCTGACGACTGGCTGAATGTGGTGTTAAATAAAAGCAGGATTTGAGAGGTTTTATAATCCGTGTGATGAATCCAGTTTCAGCGCAGAGTCTGGAGGAAATTATCTCTGGCTTCCAGAAGATTCTTCTGAAGGACCTGGAGGTGATGAAGTACAGACAGGTGATCCACCCGGTGCTGCAGGAAGGTACGCATGGCCTGCTTCCACCCTGTCATGTATCAGGATGCAGCTCTGAACTCACCTTTCCTGCTTGTATTTGGTGCTCAGTTGGTCTGAAGATGACTCTGCTGGATCCGGCTCTGTCCATCGACCTGCAGTACCTGGGAGTCCACCTTCCCATCCCCGCTCCCGGAGTCGGCGTGGAGCCGCTGACTCCGAGTCTGTCGTCGCCCGAGGGTGAGGCTGTTTGAAAATAAAAACTTATTTCAAAGCTGCTAAAAGAATCGAAAGGAGAACGTTGTCATCCTGTTCTCTTTATTTTTATTAGTTCCAGGTTCTTCTGCTGCGTTTCTGTCCAGAACGGGAAAAACGACAGATGTGACTCAAATTAAAGGCTGGAAGGAAAAGTTCACCCCGTCAGAAACGGCGTCCGGCTCCGTCTCCAAACCTGAAGGTGCTTTACGCCTCGTCCTCAGCGCCAAGCCACACGCTTCACAGGAAATATAAGATTAACGCTGTGTCGAACGCTGGCTGGGAAATGATTTGTTTTTAAACCAAAAAGAAGCAGAACAGTAGCTAAAAGTATTAAACGGCTAGCTAGAAGCAAAAAGGATCGAAGCGCTGGCTAAAAGCTAAAAGTAGCAAAAGTTTTGCTCAAAGCCTAAAAGTCTAAAAGTAGCTTAAGAAAACAAGAACTGAGCCAGAAGCTGAAGTAGATTACAAAGAGAACAAAGTTTTTGAAGGAACTGAAGAGATCTCCGTGCATTTCTATGGGGAGAAATATTTGTTAATGAGGTTAATTTAAATAAAAAGTATGAAAAATACATAAACTGAAAGTCGTAGCACCCATCTCCTGATCTTTGAACATCTGAAGCAGCAGAAGTTCAGAGATCGTAGAGAACACGTTTTCTTAGTTCTTCACAGAACAGAAAGGTTAAATCTACCTGACTAGTCGATCCTGGATCAGGTCTCCTGTCCCCGGTGGTTCTAACGGTCCTGTGTTGCGTCCTGCAGCCGGTCCCAGCTCAGAGCCGCAGAAGAAGAACCTGTCGGCGTTCTGCAGCGACATGCTGGACGAGTACCTGGAGAACGAGGCGAAGCTGATCGACGAGCGAGCCGCCAGCTTCTCCCAGCCGCCGGTGGAGCCGCCCGTCTACAAGCTGCCCGTGAGCAGCACCAGCTACGTCCGGACTCTGGACCACGTCCTGAAGAAGCAGACAGCGGGCCCGCCGGCCTCGGACCTCATATCTGGGTTCATCCCCCCATCGAAGAGACCCCGGTTCAAGGAGGCTAAAACGTGTCGGAGGTCCGAGAAGAGGCTGAAGGGTCCGAAGCTGAGCAAACCCAGGCCAGCTTCTGGAGCACCTGAGTCCAGTTCAGGTGCAGCCCTCTCTGAGACCACACCACCTCTGAGCCCCCCAACCTTTAAGAGGAGGAGGAAACTGAAACCCACGGCCTCATCCCAGACCCTCGGCCCCCCCAGGCTCCTGGCCCCGCTGCCGGATGTGTTCCAGGGCCTGGCTCCGGTGGAGTCGGACTCGGAGCTGGCACCGACCGCCAGCCCGAAGGAGGAGTCCTCCAAGAAGGAGGGCAGACCCAGGACGACCCGGGCCCTGCTGAGACAGAAGGACCTGGAGGACTGCGTGGCGTTGGAGGGCCGTTTCCGGACCAGCATCACAGAGGAGCGAGCGGCCATCGCGCTGACGTCGCTCTTCACTCAGACTGTAAGACCTGCTGCTCTCGGCTCGTATCCATGAAGTCCTAAAAATCCTGTCTGCATTTTGCATCAGAGATAACTTTCTGCCCCCCCGCAGGGTTTCGTGAGTGAGAACCCGACTGCGCCGATCCAGCTGAAGAGCCGGCGGCGGTTCCCCTGCCTGAACGAGTTCTGCCGGCTCGGCTGCGTCTGCTCCAGTTTGTCCCACTCCTCCAGGAGCAGCCACTGCGGCCGGCCCGCCTGCATGTTCGGCTGCAGCTGCCTCAAGCAGAAGGTGGTCCTCCTCAAGAACCTGGACAGCTCCGACTCCAGCCCCACGCCGCCCCACGGCAAGGGCAGGAAGAAGAGGAGGAGGAGGATGAAGATGGCTTACGGTAAGATTTCAGCTCATCCAACGAGAACCAGAGAGGAGCGTTAATTAAACAAAGTTTCTCCTTCATGCTGGTAGTTCTGAAGGAGGCGGACAGCGTGAGCCGGCCTGCCGAGCGGGTCCAGACTTTGTGGAGGAAGAACGCCGGAGCTTCAGACCCAGAGCTGGTCTTCATCCCCAACATGGCCTCCGTCTCCGCCCCTGCTGTAAGCTCAGACCTGACAGAAAAACGTGAGGCTGTCTCAGCCAGACGTGAGCTGATTGTTCGTTTCTTTTCAGGTGAGCAGAAACAATCGCAGCAGTTGTGCCCGAGTCCGAGGCTTCAGAGGAAAGATGCAGAAACAGAAGGTGAAAGTTCGTATCTGAATAATTCTGCTTTTATTGGAAATAAACGAGATCAGAGAAATAATCTCTGACAAAAATCTGAAAAGAGCTGAAACAGAAATGTTAAAAAGTCAAATTTATTGATAAATCTCTTTGCAGCAACAAGTGCTTTACATCATGAAAACACAATAAAATAAAAAGCTAAACTTATTTAAAACTAAGGTATAATAAACTGATAATAAGCTAAAGCTCAGCTGAACAGATCAGACATGAAGTGAAGATGGATTAAACTAAACTAAAGGTACCAGAAGAGTTAAAAACCTTTTTAATAAAAGGCCAACTAAAAGTCAGAAGGCTTAAAAAATAAAAAAACAAGCAGAAAACCGTCTGAAAGCTGAAGAAGAAAGTAAATTATGTAAGTAAGTATAAAAGTGAGTGTTTGGATGTATGAACAGCTAAAATATGGATCCAGGATAAATCTGAAGAAACATCTGGACTTGTCCTGGGATGAGAAGCGAACCGTCTCCAGAACAGAACCAGATGTTTCTGGTTTGAACCTTTTTTTTTTGGATCAGCTAAAAAAGCCCAAAGTCTGCAGAAGTAGCTGGAATTTAAAACCAAACGGTCCTGCTTCACGTGGACTGAGAGCTGACCCGGTTTTGACCCGGACCATGTGACCTGACTCGTTTTGTCCCACAGAAGCCGGTGAAGGACACGGGGCTGGTCACGCGACGAGCTGCTGGACTGAAAGGTCTCAAACAGCGGGAGCCGACCCTGAAGGAGACAAACGCCTCAACATCTAACCCTCCTGGTAGGTTCAGGATCCACACATCAGCTCGGGTTCTGGTTCTGTCCTCAGCCTGATGGACCCGTCTCCTGTCTCCTGTCTCCTCAGCAGCTGATGACGTCCAGCAGCTCCCCCCCAAGCCTCCTGAAAGTCCTCCCCCAGAGTCCACGCCCAAGCCGTCGAAACGCCTCTTCATCAAGGCCGACTGCAAGTGGGCGAGTGACGCCGACCGCAGCTCCACGGTGAAGAAGCTGTGCGAGGCGATGGCCCGGGAGCAGCTGACCAAACCCTTCTGGATCAAACAGTACCTGATCGTCCCCATCGATGAGACCGTGGAGGGGAGCGGGGCCAACCAGTGCATCCAGTACAGAGTCCAGATAACCACGCCCAAACTGCAGAGAGCAAAAGGTCCGGTTCCAGGGAAACCTGCGAGCCAGCGGAGCCAGAAAGCTCAGCAGAGACAGGTGAACATCTGCTTCAGCCGTCACAGATTACTGGAGCAGAAACATCTGCCTCTGGGCTCAGCTGAAACCTTCTGTCTTTCAGAGCCGCCAGCCAACACTGGTCCCCGGTGAGATGGAGCCTCCTCTGGAGAAGGCCCAACCTTTGGAGGAGGTGTCTGAGAACCCGGAGCCTCTGCAGGTGAAGAAGGAGGCGGGGAAGAAGCTGGAGGCAGTGGAGGACTGGCAGAAGGAGATCGAGGGCAGCGACACCGAGGAGGAGCGAGACAGCCGCTCAGGCCGCAGAGCCGAGGTCAAGCAGGAGAGAAGCTCAGAGGAGATTAAACCACAGAAGAAGAACGTCGGCATGGCTACGCCTCGCCTGAAAGGAGCGACTCCTGCTGGTTTCATCTCAGCCCACAGGAAACAGAAAGGAGGAACAGATCACCTGGTCCAGGTAAACCCTCACCTGCTGCTCAGAGACGCCAGTTGGTGTTCGTTAGGCTGAGATTAGCAGAACAGAAGCTAAAATTAGCAGAACAGAAGCTAAAATTAGCAGAACAGAAGCTAAAATTAGCACAACAGAAGCTAAAATTAGCATAACAGAAGCTAAAATTAGCATAACAGAAGCTAAAATTATAAGTAACTAGAAGCTAAAACTAGCAGAACAGAAGCTAAAATTATCAGTAAAACAGGTGCTAAAATGAGCAACACTGTAGCTAAAAGCTCAAGGAAAAGGTTAACTAAAAGCTAAAAGTAGCAGCTGAAGCAGATTTCTGTGTTAGATTTTAAATAAAGTTAAATATTGTAGCCGCTCATTCTTTTCGGGAATGTTTGGTCTTTAATTCTGTCGGGAAAAAGTGAAGGAAAGTTTGTTTGTTTTGGTGTTTCTGCAGGTGAACGGGGAGTCGCTGCACCCGGAGCCTCGTCTGGTTGGCTTCCTGACCGGACAGGTGGGGTCTCAGCCTCCGGGTTCAGGTCTGACCCCCCACACCGTCTCAGCTTCACCCTCAGTCCGTCCCACAGCCACCTGTCTCCGCCCAGGTGAGCAGAGACGCCTAAACATGAAAGAGCAAAGACACATTTAATGTCTAAACCTGGTTTCTTTCGTTTTCAGACTCGGAGCCCCCAGCCCCGCCCCCAGCCCCGCCTCCTCCCAAAGACTCCCAGGTGATGCTGATCCCGGTCCAGTCCTCTGCGGGTCAGCGGATGGTCCTGCAGCAGATCCCGTCGGCGTCGGGAGCGCCGTATTATCGCCGGCCGGACGGGAAGTTGGTCCAGCTGATCCCCATCAACCACCTGAGACCCGTAGAGCTGAAGGCGGCCGCTCCGACAGGTGAGCGTTCACACCTGAGGGACAGATCTGGACTTGTCACGTTTCACGGCTCAGTCAGGTTTTCAGATGATGAGGTTGTCCCTTTCTTGTCTCTCTCGTAGATCTGTCCTCCTCGTCCTCCTCGTCCTCGCCCTCTCTGACACCAGCAGTGAAAAAGCCATCTCTGACCACGCTGATCGTGCCCTCCTCCTCCTCCTCCTCCTCTTCATCATTGTCTCCAGCTGTCTTCTCCCCCGTGCCCTTGTCTTCGTCCTCCTCCTCTGTCCCCGTCCACCCGCAGCCTGTCTTTGTGGCTGACCAGAGTCCCTGCTCCATGGAAGTCCTCAGCTCCAGCAGAGACCCCGTCTTCGTCTCCCTGCCCTCCGCCCAGGTGGTGACGGCTCCACCTGGCCTCCCGCAGCCTCCGGACCCCCCGCCTACGGCCCCCATCGACCTGTCCTCCAGGGGTCAAAGGACCGAGCGGGAGGTCAAAGCAGCGTCCGCCGGTCCTGAAGACGTGGTTGTCCAGCACAAAACGGCGTCTCCAGTAACCCCGCCCCCTGCAGAGACGCTCCCTCCTCCACCCGAGTCACCAGAACAGGAGCTGGCCCGCGACCCGATGGATCTGGACATCATCAGCGTGTATGACGAGGCGGAGCTTGTTGTGGCGGAGAGGCGGCCGGTGGACGTGGTGGAGCTGACGTCCAGCAGCGACACGGAGAACTCGTCCGACTTCAGAGAGTCCGACAGCGACGACGAGAAGCCGCTTCTTCCCGACAGCACCGTAAGCTCCTGTAACCAGAACAGGTCTGATCCGACCGCCGTCTTCATGCCGGTAACAGGTGTTGATGTTTGTTTACGCAGCGCCACATTCACAACATGAACGAGAGGAGGCGCCGCGTGCAGCTGCAGCGGCGGTTCAGCAGCCTGAGGAAGGAGATGGGACACACCGAGGACAAGCTGTCCAAGGTGTCCACTCTGACGAAGGTCAGGAAGCGGCAGACAGACCGGCAGTTTGTCGCGGGAACCGCCCCTAAACCACCACGGGCTGTTTCTGTGCAGGCAGCCAAGCTGATCCGGGAGCTGAGGTGCACTGAGGACGCTCTGAGGAGGAAGAAGAGGCGGCTGAGGAAGAGGAGGGATAAATACCTGTCGTTACTGGATCCATCAGCAGGTCTGAACAGACGTTTTAAATGTTCCCACCTGGTAAATGTTTCTGTACGGAACAGAGATCTCCTCAGTCCTCAGAGACTCCTCTGTCCCTCAGAGAGGAGATAAATGTTAAAGGAAGTGAGAAACCAGCTCATACACAGAATTTAAAGATAATGAAGAGTAATGTGACGCTTCAGAAGCTCCTCATCCACGGGACGAGGCTGAAACTCCAGCTCCATGTCTTCACCGACTCTGTTCTTTGTTTCTGTTCCAGCAGCACATCTGACCGAGGCTGCTGCTGCTGATGAGGTGGTGGAGGTGGTGGAGGTGATAGACGTATCAGACGACATCATTGAAGTCTCATCTGATGAGGAGAAACTCACCAAGTCCGACCGGACGGCTGAGACTGACGTAAGACTCCGTGCTTTTGTTTCTGTCTTTATTCGACCCTTTTCCTCTGCAGTCAGACGCTAACGGTGGATAATGTGAGGACAGAGTGGCGTTTTATCAGGCGGAGCTCCGTCTCAGTCGTTTGTTGCGGTCTGTTCAGGGCGCAGAGACGTTTGAAGTCCGGCGGAGGTCATGTGAGGAGGAGGAGGAGGAGGAAGGCATGACGAGGCTGAAGGAGAGTCGTGGCTGTGGAGCAGTTCAGAGGACGGAGAAGTAAGAAGTGAAGCCGAGTCTTTGTTGTTAAACCAGATGAGCTAAAACTAAAACTACAGCTGTTCAGTGAATAAATGTCTTCCTTTAACCGAAGCCTGGAGACACAAACAGCATCTTACCTGTCGCAGATAGCTCCCTGAACAACCGAAATCTGAAGAAAGAGTTCAATTCTGACAGGACTGACAAGCAAACGGCTAGTCTGAATGCGGCTGAGACCAAATTGTTGCCGCCGTTTCTTTCAGAAGTGACGCCAGGATGCATCGAAAGCGCTACAGCCAGCTGCTGCTGCCGTCTGCGGAGCTCTGCGTAAACAGTCGAGCTTCTTTAAGGCGGCAGCGAAGATCTCACTGAGCGGCGTTTTTTAAGCATGTTTAGTTTATGGTTGCCAAATAAAAGTATTAAACTAATTAACTTGAGTTGCAGCCAATAAACTTGTTACGTTTTCAGCCAATTCAGTTCGATTCCGAGAGAAAATTTGATCGTTTTCTTAAAATCGTCAATCACATCAGAATTAAACCTTTCCTCCAAACAGAGCACGTTCAAAGATCAGCAGCAGGTAAGATACTGATTAGAGTTGTTCCACATAACCCTGGTTTAAAGTGACCAAAATGTCCCCTTATTGTGTTTAAAATAAGGAGACAAATGTTTGATTTAGTTGCAGCCACGATCGGCTGCATGTTTTAAAATCAGTGAGTGCAGAAACCAGCTGGGAGCTTCAACGATGTCGTTCTCTGTTTCCAGGGATGAGATGGAAACTCGCTCCGCCATCATGAACATCCCGACGTCTCCGAGGAAGCCGCCGCTGGACCAGGTACGCTCAGCCGTGTGCAGGATACTCGAGTCCAAACAAACACAAATAAATGTTTGTGGGTCTCCCGCTCCCCAGGAGATCAAGGCGCCTCTGAGGGAGATGGAGAAGCTGAAGAGCTTTGAGTCGAGTCTGAACCATGAAAAAGACGAGGAAGGATCCTGGAAGGCGTCAGGTCAGCCTTTTCCTGGTTCCTAAAGGAGACTTATAGGTTGCGATCGCAACTATTAACGCAAAATCAAGCAAACGCCGCAAAATCGCAACTTTAACCCAATATTTATTGTTTCTAAAGTGATTCTCCACCGTTTCTGTGGTCGAGTCTCTTCTTTGTGGGTTTGTGTAGCGTGGAATACAAAATAACCCCAAATAACTCAGGAAGAAGACACGTGACGTCACTTCCTGCAGACCAGGGACAATCCAGAAATGCTCATGAATGTCAGTTTAGAAGCTCTCAAAGTTCTCAAATAAAGCACCTTTTGAGAATGTCAATGTTTGTTGGGAATTATCTTACACAACTAGGAAGGATTTTTCGGTTTATATATTAAAAGTTATGGTTGTTTATTGATTTTAGTAACAAAAAGAATCGCAACTTTTAGGAAAATGCCCCGTGAAATCCTGGAGGGACTGATTTATGTATTTAAAGCCGACATCAACCTGAGTGGAAGCAGCTCCTCAGGTTATCAGTTCAGTGTTTTTTTTCTGTGCTGAATTTAAAAGGATCTTTTAACAGAACGACTACTTTAATGGTGCACAATTTATTTTTATCTTGAAACAAGAAATAAGACAAAAACACAGAAAGTCTTTATCCTTCAGGCTTCTGAAGGTGATGGTCAGGGGTTCAAATCAGAGGGGGTGAAAACATATGCATGCGCCTTTTCAGGACTGTTTAAGCCGAGGAGGACGATGTCTCCTCTCCGATCCCGTGGAATCAGGCGGACAGAAACGAGATGATTTTCTGCTCTTGGCTGCAGGTCGGGAGAAGCTGTTGACCAAACAGGAGCTGAAGGTGGAGGAGACGCTTCAGGAGGCCAATCAGCCGCCAGCAGGGGGCGGAGCTCCCGTTGCTCCGCCCACAGGAGACACTCAGGATTACATAACGCCGTCTCACCCACAGTGGACGACACAAGCTCCTCCCCCTTGTGCCGTGGGGCTGTCCATCTCTGTCCTAGCGCACCCCACCGTTTCCCACAATGCACCTGGAACGACGAAGCAGCCAAAGACTGTCCCCAACATCCTTTCCCGGAGCAAAAATCCACCTCGACCGCCGTCTCTGAGCGCTTCAGAGGGTAAGACTGCCGACCTTTGACCCAATCACTGACTGTGACCCTCAGAGAGCTCAGACAGCTGCTGCAGGAGCTTCAGATCTCCACGCTCCTTGCAGAAATGTTTTTAGCCCAGCTGCAGATAATCCTCACATGTTTACGAGTGGCCACAGCTCCAGCAGTCATAAACCTCCTCGCTCGTCGTAAAGACGGCTCCTGTGCTGCGTCAGCTTTTCCAGCAGTTTTTAATCATGACTCACCTCCTGTTCCCTGTTCCCTGTTCTCGCTCCTGCTGGGAACTTCAGGCTCGAGTCTTTGGACATTTTCTGCTGTTCACGCGTAAAAACCCCTTTAAGCCTGTATCTCACTGTTTTTTTTTACCTGAAATCTTGGTATTTACGACACATTTGAGTTTATATTTAACTGAAAATAAGGTGTAACATTCCTGAGTTATTTTAAGTGTCTCAGTTGTTTGTCAGTTTGGTCAAAGTTCGTTCTTGTTCCCAGTCAGGTGAAAGTTTACCATCTCTCCAGTTTGTTTTATTGTTCTGTGTGAACTGAATCAGTTTTATGATGTGCTCAGCTTCAGCATCATGATGACCTTCAGCTGTTTGACTTGGCCTGCATGTTCTCCAGGTGCACCTTCGTCTCAGGAGCCTCTGGTTCCGGCCAAGGTTCTGTCTCTGGTCGGGGAGACGCTGCCCATGAATCCCTTTCTGACCGTGAGCCCCGTGATCGTTGGAGCCACATTCCTGCGGGCCGATCCCCCTCCAGGTAACCGGCCGAAAACGAGCCAACCGAACCCAATCCGACCGGTGCGGCCCGCTGGCTGGTCCTACAGAACCTCCAGCCTCTGCAGGTTCTGAGGAGCTCAGACCTCTTAAAGTTAAACTTGTATTTTATATTGATTTATTTCATCTACATCGAATGAAAACCTGGAATTGAGTTTCTCAGAAATTAGAGTATTGGACCAATAAAACCAGGAGTTTTAATCCTGAAGTATTACCTACTGAGACGTGTGTACATGTACTACAGAGTACATGGACTCAGTACTCAGTCTGGGCTCCTTTTGATGAATTACTGCCTGATTTAGAGATTTTAAATCTCATTTCTGATCTCTTCAAACAGCTGATTGTCACCATTTTGTTTTTCTTGCAGCACCTGTTTCCAGCAGCCTTCCTCTCTTCGCTCAGACAGGATCTCCTCTTCCTCCTCTTCCTCCTCATCTTCATCAGATGCAGCCGTCGTTCAGCCATCCAGGCCCAGGTGGTCCTCCTCTCCTGCTGCTCTCCAGGAACCAGGACTCATCTCAGACCCTCAGACCTGCAGCTTTCGGTCCAGGTCAGAGGTCGGACTCTCACCCGGGGGAACGGCCTCCGGGTCCGGATCCCCGGCGGGACCCTGACAGCGAGAGCCTGTCCACCCTCCTGGACGAGATCGTCTTCCTCAACCAGAAGACTGTTGCCTCGGCAACAGCGCCAGAAAAACTTCTGTGTGAGGATCCGGGCGGGGCGGGGGAGCAGGCGAGGCCGCCGGACTCTGTGGACCCCAGGCTGATCGACCTCACGGAGACGGACGCTGAGGGCGAGCAGCCGGGACCAGACTCTGTTAACACTAACTGCGGCGTTCTAGCCCCGCCCCCTCTGCTGCACATGAAGATGGGCGGGGCCAAAGTGGGCGGCCTCAGCAGGAGTGACGGCGCAGCAGCGGATGGGGTGGGAAGCGTGAGGGGTGGCGGCGGCGGCGGCTGGAGGCCGATGCCCAGGCTCGTCCCTCTCGGGGTCCGAGGGAACTCCCCGAGCTGACTGCAGATCAGCGGCGGTCCTGCAGGTCCAACATTTTTCTGACCAATCACAGATTTCATTTTTTCCCAGAAGAAAACTGATATCCTAAAGTTTTAATTTTCACACCACATCCTGCAGACTGCGTACGACAGAAATGCAATAAAAACGACTGTAAAAATGAGAAGATAAAACAGATATATGAGACGAGAAGCCTGAAGCATCATGAGTTCAGCCTCGTTTGGCCTGAAAGCAGAAAAACGTTTCAGGTTCGGCTGAAAGGTCAGAGGTTCCGTCGTGTATAGTTTGTTTCGTGTCGTTTAAGTTACAAATTTATGTCTCAAGATTAAAGTTGTCTGAATGCTACTAAGTAAAACTTTATTATCAATAAAGGTTTTTTTATTTACTTTTGTTTCTAAATTTGATCTCAAATGAAAACATTTTTTTTTGTGGCACAAACTGAGAGTAAAACAGGAAAAACTAGCTTCTCAAAAAATGTCAAGAAGAGTTGGGATTATTCTAGTAATCAGATGTGTTGATTAACTGATCCGCAGCTGTAGGACCATCTGTAGAAAAGCATAATAATAATATCTTATTTATGAATTAATCCACGCCCTATAAAGCATTAAGCATTTCTAAAACATGCTCACTGTTTAATGTATGGAGGATACTTTGATTTTCTTTAGGTGAATTAACTCATTTTTCGATAGTTGCACAGCTTTTTTATTTTACTTTAGAAGCCAAAATAAAATTTTGTATCTAGAAATGCTTTGAAATGCACATAACTCTCAAATGCTCAATATTTAAAATCTAAATGTAGAATACAGATAAATGTTTCTCTAATGTAACTGCTTATTAAGTGTTTATACATTAGTAACTGCATTATTAACCAATTGTTAGATATTGTAAAGTGGTCAATTTTCATTATATATTCTGTTAGTTTACCTAAAATTATAAATCAAAATTCACAAAATATAACTTTTTTTCATACTGAGATTAAAATATCTTCAGTCTATTTACTCCGTCATACTTTGAAGCAACTGTAAAAAAAAAAAAAATTAAAAAACCCCCCCCGAAAATATCGAACTTTCTTAGTCTTACTTTGAAAGGTTTTTGTCCGGAAGTGAAGCTAGCAGTGCCGCATAAGCTAACGTTTGCAGTCTTATTTTGAAAAGGTCAGTCCGGAAGTGGGGTTGTCGGTGCCGCGTGCGGTTTTCACGCCGGCAGAAGCTCTTTTCGCTCCTCTCCGCTCGGTTTTATTTCTGCTGCTGCGGAGAAACAAGCTAATATGTGGAGCAGCCGGGAACTGGGTCAGCCCGTTCGGAACCAGGTCCAGGCTCGCTGAACGTCCCGGCCCGGCTCGGCTGGACTCGGCTCGGCTCGGCTCGGTCCGTAAACAACATGACGGCACCGGAGGAGGAGGTTCGGGGTCGATCGTCGGACTGAGCTGCAGCCGCCGAGAGGCGCGGCTAGCCCGGCGGCTAACGGCGCGATGTCCGCGGACGGAACCGGAACCATCCGCAGCCGCATCAAGAACCTGCTGCGCTCCCCGTCCATTAAACTGAGGCGCAGCGGAACCGCGCGGAACAAACACGACCTCAGCAAAAAGGTGCGCACGAACGCACGGCACGCGCGCGCACACCGGCAGAATAACGGCAGAACCCGTCCGCGCGTGGAGCCCAGATTTCCTGCTGAAAATGCTCCTTATTCCTGCTTCAACACGAATATTTCTAACAACATGACACACAGACGGCTTTAATGTGTTTTTATTTTATTAATATTAATAATAGGTGCTGTTATCAGGATAAAACTAACAGTCAGAGGTTTTATTTTTATTACTTTTACTGTTGGACATCAGGTAAATGTCCCCAGGAATGTTTTACCTTTTACAAACTATAAAAATAAACAATACAACATATTTATTTAAGGGTGTTAAAGCACCTGTTATTGTGTTTTATCACAATATCGGTTCACATGTAGTTCTGAAAAGACAAAAAATATAAAATAATCAAAATATTCACCCGAGTGAAATTAAGCAGTTTAGATTAAAAGGGTCTCCATTGGAAACAATGGAACCCAGAACCGTTTGGAGCTCTAAACCCGGTCCTGTTGGAGCTTTAAACCCGGTCCTGTTGGAGCTCTAAACCCAGTCCTGTTGGAGCTCTAAACCCGGTCCTGTTTATACCTCTAAACCCGATCCTGTTAGGAGCTCTAAACCCGGTCCTGTTGGAGCTCTAAACCCGGTCCTGTTTAGACCTCTAAACCCAATCCTGTTAGGAGCTCTAAACTTTGGTGTTTTTGTCTCTTGTCTCCTGGTGTGTCTCACTGCCTTAGGACACCCAAACTCTCATTAACATCCATTCTATCCGGACTCATTAGAACCTGAAGGCTCCTTTGAACTCGTCCCTAACCTGAAACCTCCCTGTGAGCGTCTGATCCAGGAAGTCTCTGGGTTCTGGTCCCGTCAGGCTGGTGCTTCCAGTCGGTTTTATCCTGCGGGGATCCTGTCCGGCTTCATTCAGTCACTCTTCATCGCTTCCATAAAACTTGGGTTCGGACTCACCGGACCGGTTCGACCCGTGCCGCGGGAGCAAATATCTGTTCAAACATGGCTGCCTCCTCACGGGTTGTCAGAGATTACACCCGATGTTTTCACTCACAGGACAAAACTAACGAGGTGTTCCTCTGGTCGGAGTACTTCCTGTCTGATAGGATCCGGGGCGTCCTAATTTACGCCCCGGGGTCCGTTGGAGGATGAATTTGACGGTTCGGTGAGTCACAGCAGCGAATGGCGATGGCGTCCTCGTTCATCGGGTCACTCAGACACGAGGATTTGTCCTGAAGAGGACGGAGAAATCTCAGGAAGCAGCCGACGTAGGAAGGAGTCGTTGGATGTGCGTTTTAGAGTCAGCCCGATTCAAGATGGCCACCGTAGCCAACTATCTTCTGTGGCAGATGATATGCATTTCTTCAGTAAACGTTTCCTGCATTGATGGATCCTTTCCAGAGGCACTAATGCACCCCCATACCATCAGAGAGGCAGGCTGACCTCAGAACAGTCTCACATCTGTTCACATCTGGCTTCTTCTTTGCCTGATAGAGCTTTAAGCAGCACGGTTTACAGAACAGAACCAGAACCCGCCTTGACCTTTGACCTCAGAGCTTGGTGAACCTCTGCCCATCTTCAGCCTCTAAAAGCTCGTCTGATCTCTGAGAATTAACTGAATTAGTTAGAAAAGCTCCTCCAGATGTTTCTGACTCTGCAGTCTCTTGTTGACAGATGTTTTGCTGCCATCAAACTTATTTATTTACTCTTTAAAGGTACAGCTTCTTCCTTTAAACATCTGGTACGTTCTCCGTGTTCCACTCTAAATAAAACCCGGGTTTATCAGTTGATTCTGTTTTTCTCCACACCTTTGTGGAGCTTCTGTAAAGCTAACGAGCTCTGTGATTTTTCCCCGTCCAGGTGATGTTGGAGAAGGTCATCGGCATCACATCTCCAGGGAACCGAGCGCTGGCCTGCGACCCGAGAACCGGACTGCTGGTGTACCCTGCAGGGTGAGCGGCACGCCTGATGGTTCGCCATCATGGCCACCAGCATAGTAGAAGTTAGCTCGATATCTGTCCAAACGGCACGACGTCCTGTATTTCCTGGTGATTTAAATGGTTTAAGTCCTCAGAGGAACATCCTGTGGGATCTGCTTTAACCTGATAATCCCATCATGTGTTCAGCCTCCAGCACAACAACAGCCTCTCGTTCTGAGTCGACTTCCAGCCAAGTTGGCTTCAAACATGAGAACCCTGAAGGAAAATGGTTCCGTTCTTCAGGTTCAGCTGAAGAAGCAACAATCTTACTTTAGGAATAAGCTGCTGTGGTTTAATTCAGTCACACTGAGCTACAGCCGACATTTTATCAGGTCCAGCTTGTTGGTACCGGGTTGGACACACTTTTACCTCCAGAACTGCTGATTCAGCAAAGTGTTGGAAACGTTCCCGGATGTTCTGGACGGAGATCGGAGCAGGAAGTGTCTGATACCTGCAGCCTCAGCTTCCTGTTCCGAGCCGAACAAAGGTTGGATCAGACTTCATTCCACCGATAAACACTGCAGACAAACATCTCTGCGACTAATCAAACCTTCCAACCATCCTCGCCTGACCTGTTCCTCCAGAAGTTTCTGCTCAAGTTTTTGTTTTTGTTTGTTTTAAATGGATAAAAGTCACAGAACTGCATTTTTTCCTCCCGTCTCACTTCCTGTTTGAGCCACAAATTTCAAACACTTGTCCTGAGGTCAGGATTGGACCGCAGACAAGATGGCCGCCACAGCTAACCGGCTCAGTCACTCTGAGAATCATCCACAGCTTCACGTTAAGCTCTAACAGATCATCTGTCACGCAGGGCGGCAGATGTTTTACTCCGGGAGCCAGAAAGTCGCGCTCATCCGTGATCTCACAGGTCAAAGGTTACGGAGGTTGTGGCCTCCTCACACCTTCAGACATTCCTGGCTTCTGGAAGGCTTTTATCCCAGAGGAATGATGGGAATGTTGCGGAAGAGGGCCAGCTTCCATTTTTTTTTTTTTTTTTTTAAATTTCCTCCCACCAATCAGCAGGCGCTCGGCCTCTGAAGTGAAGTGGGTCAATGGAATGATGCGGGGGAGGAGGGGTGAATGTAGGTCAGAGACGTTACAGACAGACAGTGACTCAGTGTTTCTCCTCCTGACGTTTGCTCAGATACTGAGGCAGAACCTGCTGTGGTTGTAGCTGAAAGTCATCCCTAACACGGACTCTGAGCCTCTGGGCGATAGGCATTCAGCCGCTGCTTGCCGGGAGGGTTCTGACCCGTCTGAAGTCCGATTCGAATCCTTCAGAGCTTCAGCGTTCGCCTGAGAACGAAGCGGAACGAACAGATTTCTGAGCCTGAGTCGATGCTCGGTGTCTTCCTCCTCCTCCTCCTCCTCCTCCTCCTCCTCCTGCTCCTCCTGCTGCACCTCTGCTGCAATGCAGATGTTCAGGAGCACAAACTGCTGAGGAGGTCCTATTTCCTGAGTGACTAAAGAGACATTTCAGGCATTCTGAGGTGGGGTTCTGTGGGCAGGTTGTAGACGGTGCTCTGAGCAGCCTCACAGAGACAACAGATTAATTTATATTTCAGTACTAACTCTACTTTTTACAATTAATAAACCCTCTGATTACAAATTTAATCCAAACTTTATGTTTAAACACATTTTTCTGTAAAACAGCTGATCCAATTCAAGATGGCCACCACTGCTAGTCGGCCTTAGCAAACACAGAACGGCGACAGCTCAATGACTTTTACAGATGTTGAGACAGAATCTGGTGTGGTAGGAGCTGAGAGTCATCATTAAGATATTAGTTTAAAATTAAAAGCTATGAATTTAAGTTTTAATCCTCCTGTCTTGCTGTCGGTTTAATTCTTCGTTTGGTTCTTGCTGTTTCTTCTTCATGGTTTTGCGGTCCGACCGTCTGATTCCCCGTCTCTCCAGGTGTGTGGTCGTCCTGCTGAATCCCCGTAAGAACAAACAGCATCACATCTTCAACAGCTCCAGGTAAGACCGAGGAGCCGCTCGTCTCCAGAGACACTTTCAGACCGTTTGACGTGACCTGAACGGTTCTCAGCGGTTCCTCTGTTCTCAGGAAGGCCATCACCACCGTGGCGTTTTCTCCCGATGGGAAACACGTCGTGACGGGAGAGGTCAGTCTTCCTGCGAACATCAGCGTTTAAAGAAGCACAACTGGGTTTTAACCTGATAAAATCAAGGATAAGATGATAAAAATCAAAGCTAAAAGCAGCTAAAAAAGGCTAAAATTAACAGACTAGAAGCAAAAATCAGAAACCAGCAGATCTGAGCTAAAACAAGGACAACAGCAGGAAAAGCTAAAACCAGCCGAATGGTAGCTAAAACAGGAGCTGAACGCTAAAATGACAAAGCAGTCGCTAAAAGCTAAAATGCACAAAACATTAACTAAAAGCCTAAATTAGCAGAACAGTAGCTAAAAGCTTAAATTAGCAGTTTAGCAGCAAAGAACTAATATGTTCAAAACAAAAATCTAAATTAACAGAACAGTAGCTGAAAGATAAAATTAGCAGAACAGTAGCTACAAGACAGAATTTGCAGATTTGTCGCTAAAAGCTTTAACCAGCAGAACGGTAGCTAAAACCTAAAATAAACTAAACAGTAGCTTAAAGCTAAAATAACAAAACAGTCACTGAAAGCTAAAATAAGCTAAACAATAACAAACAATTTAAAAAATGCAGATTAATAACAAAAAGCTGAAACAAGTAGGATGGTAGCTAAAAGCTACTAATAATAACTGTATTTAAAAAAAGCTAAAATTACCAGAACAGTATCAAAATTCAGAAACCAGCAGAAAAGTAGCTAAAACCAACGAAACAGTAGCTGAAAGCTAAAATCAGCTAAGAGATAAAAATTACAGATTAGTAGCAAAAAGCCTAAACCAGCAGAACAGTGGCTAAAAGCTAACAGTAACAGAAGAAGACTCTGAAGTAGATTTTAACAGAAAGAGCTGAAGACATTTTTATTAAAAGTTAAAATATTAAACATCAAAGCAGACTTCCTGATGGAGCGGCTGGCTGTAAAGAAATAAACGATTAAAGTTTGCAGAAACAGGAAACAGTCGTCTGTCTTCATGCTTCTCGTCCTCTCGTGTCCTCCTCAGAGTGGACACATGCCGGCGGTCCGAGTCTGGGACGTGTCGGAGCGTCTTCAGGTCTCGGAGCTGCAGGAGCACAAATATGGCGTCTCCTGCGTGGCGTTTTCCCCAAACGGCAAATATATCGTCAGCGTGGGCTACCAGCATGACATGATGGTCAACGTGTGGAACTGGAAGGTAGCTCAGCCGCCGAGGGGGAGGAGTCAAGACGTTTACGATGTGTAGGGGTGTGGCGGTTCTCGGTCCCATCGTCCCTTTAAGGCGGGCGTTCTGAACGATGTTCTCTGTTTACTGGCTGACTCCGCCTCCTAAACGTAAACATGTTGTTGTTGTTGTTTGTTGACAGAAAAACGTGGTGGTGGCAGCCAATAAGGTGTCCAGTAAAGTGACCGCCGTCTCCTTCTCGGACGACAGCTCGTACTTCGTTACCGCGGGGAACCGGCACGTGAAGTTCTGGTACCTGGACCACACCAAGACCTCCAAGGTTGCCATGGCGACGTGTTGATCAGCTGTTCGTGGGCCGGAGCTGTGCCGTTATCCATGTTTTCCTCTTTTCTTTTGTCAGGTGAACGCCACCGTTCCCCTGCTGGGGCGTTCGGGGCTGCTCGGAGAACTCAGAAACAACTTCTTCAGTGACGTGGCGTGTGGGCGGGGCCGGCAGTCTGCCTCCACCTTCTGCATCACCTCGTCCGGTCTGCTGTGTGAGTTTAACGACCGGAGACTCCTGGACAAGTGGGTGGAGCTACGGGTGAGTCAGGCCTCCATGTTTCAGGCGTGACTAACCCTAACCCTGTCGTGACGCGTCAGCAGCTCTGAACTTCCTCTGTTTTCTCCTCTGCTTCCTGTTCAGAGAATCGACTGTCTCTCTGTAAGTTCTGGACTCGGGTTCCTCGGGTTCCTCGGACCGCCTCATTTCTCATTAAACATTTTTTACTTCATCAAATTCAGTTTCACACAAACTCATCCCAGCTGCCAGCAGGAGCAACATCACTTCCTTCTTTTAAAAAGGGCCACACCCCTTTTTGGGTGAAAACAAAAAGGGGTGTGGCCTGTAAAACTGCTGCTGACAACCTGGAAACAAGAAGAGGTTCTGTGTTGTGTTTAGTACAGGAGAATTAAAAACAAATAAATTTTGGTTTGTATTTTTGTTTCCCTGAACAGAGAGCAGCAAGAAAAGAGAAGATTTATGGCTTAAAAGTAATGGTAGCGAAAAGTAGCAAAACACTAGCTAAAAGCTAAATATAGTAGAAGGCTTGCTAAAAACGAAATGTTGCTAAACAGTAACTAGAAGCTAAAAGTTGCAACTAAAAGCTTAAATTAGCAAAATGCTAGTTGAAATCAGCAAAAGGTTAGCTAAAAGTAGCAAAATGCTAGGTAAGAACTAAAGTCACAAAGGGCTAGCTAAGATAAAAAAGGAAAGCTTAAGGCTAGCAGAACAGCAGCTAAAACAGCGAATAAACACGACACATTGGGCCACTGGGGGGCGCCATTCAGCCCGTCTGATGAGCGTCGGTGCGTATTTATGGAAGTTTTCTGATATGAAGCTGTGAGGATGTTTACCCCAGAAGTGGGCGGGGCATCGTACGGTGGGCGGGCGGCTTGTTTCAGCTGTTTTAGCTGCTGGTTCCAGATGGTTCTGTTTACCACCATGATGATGTTTCTTACAGCTGAAGAATAAAAGTCTCTTCATGTTTTTTTGTTATTTTCTTTGTTTTATGTGCTGCAGCTGTTTTTAATGGCCTCAGCATGTCACCCTCACAGCATGCTGTTTCATTCATAACTGACGAGTCTCACCTGTGATCTGACCCGAGTGCAGAATCTGTCCTGCCGTGTCATTTACTGAACCTCCGCCCTCGTCTCTCTGTCCCCAGACGTCCCAGGCCACCTGTCTGTCCGTCACCGATGAGTTCATCTTCTGCGGCTGCTCCGACGGGACGGTTCGAGCCTTCAGCCCCGTCAACCTGCACTTCCTTTGCACTCTGCCCCGCCCACACTGCCTGGGCGCCGACATCGCCAGCATGGTTACCGCCAGGTTAGCTCACACGCCTGCAGGTCCGAAGCTCGGCCCGTTAGAAACCGGTTCACGCTCCGTTTCTGCTCCTCCAGTCAGCTGTTCTCCTGCAGAGGAGAGGCTCGGTACCCGGACGCCGTGGCGGTGACCTATGACCCCACCAACCACTGGCTGTCCTGCGTCTACAACGACCACAGTCTCTACGTCTGGGACGTCCAGGAGCTCTGCAGGGCGGGGAAACTCTACTCGGCCCTCTACCACTCCTCGTGTGTGTGGGGCCTCGAGGTCGGTGTTTGACTCGGCTGGTCTGTTTTTAACGAGGTTTAAGGACAATAAAATGAATCGTTTTGTTTTTAAAACTGTAAGCAGGTTGCAAACGTATTTACCAACCTCCTCTCTTTGGCTCTCCTGCAGGTGTACACGGAGGGAGGAGGAAGAGGAGGAAGCGAGGCGCACATTCCTTCTGGATCCTTCCTCTCCTGCTCCTCAGATAACACCATCCGACTGTGGAACATCGACCGGCACAACGTTCTCCACAGGAACATCCTGAGTAACGTACGACTGAGCAGCACCTTCACCTCCTACTGGTGCGGCTGCGTGACTCTGACCTCTGACCTCTGACCCCTCAGGACCTGCAGAAAGTTATTTATGTGGACGACAACACCTTGAGCCTCCTGGACACGGACACCATCGCTGTCGCCAACAGCAACACGGAGAAGGTGGGGTCCCAGGGGTCGGAGGGCCAGCAGCCGGACCAGAGCAGGACGGGCATCAGAACCCTGAGAGTGAGTCCAGATGGACAACACCTGGCCTCCGGAGATCGGCTGGGGGTCCTCAGGTAAGGCCGTCACACTTCGGATGTCCACGCTGGTTTGATGCGTTTGTGACGTTTTTCTTTTTTTAGGATTCATGATCTGAGCAGCATGGAGGAGATCCTGAACGTTCAGGCTCACGACTCCGAGATCCTCTGCCTGGAGTTCTCCAAACCAGATACAGGTGGGAGTCCTTTGTTTCAAACTTTAACATGCGAGGAGACGGGCGTTCCTTCAGGAGAGGCTGTTTTCATTCTGAAACATGAAAAAATAAATAAAAATCAGTCCCCTCGGTGCAGTGTGGCGTTAAAACCTGGAGCTTTAACAGAAGGATGGTCAGTCAGCAGTTCATCAGCAGGAGTGATGTC
The DNA here is from genome assembly GCF_001649575.2 of Kryptolebias marmoratus. Taxonomy (NCBI): domain Eukaryota; kingdom Metazoa; phylum Chordata; class Actinopteri; order Cyprinodontiformes; family Rivulidae; genus Kryptolebias; species Kryptolebias marmoratus. The sequence goes on from NC_051439.1 coordinate 22,702,861, forward strand.
ACTTCCTGTCAGTCAGCTCCGTGACCAAGTCTAACCGAGTCAGGCTGAAACTAAAACCAGACAAACACAGACTTACTGCCTGTTTAACATGGCCAGATCAAGCTCTGACCTTCAAAATAAAAGCCTTAAACTGATCTTTTGTTCGTTGAGCTGAATTCCAGGAAACTGTCTGATCCTGACAGGATGTGACATTCAGCTGAACAAATCTTTCTAAAAGTCACGTTGAAAAGCATCAAAGCAGCCGGAATCTGGACTTCCTGTTACAAGAATCTGATCCGATAAAATGGCCGACGTGCAGAGGTGAAGCAGCGGTTGTCCTTTGTCCTTCTCAGGTCTCCAGTTATTAGCCACGGCCAGTCGGGACCGCCTGATCCACGTCCTGGACGCGGGCCGGGACTACAGCCTGGTTCAGACTCTCGACGAGCACTCGTCCTCCATCACCGCCGTCAGATTCGCCGGTCAGTTGACCTCTAACCCCTGCGTGCCAACGCCTCGCTGCTGCCTTTAACCTCTGTTCTTATTTTCATCTGTCAGCCAATGAGGGGAAGGTACGGATGATCAGCTGCGGCGCCGATAAGAGCGTCTACTTCCGCACGGCTCAGCAGGTAAAATCAGCCATTTTCACCTGAGGTGGAGGACAGGTACTTCCTGTTTGGGAGGAGTCAGTAAAACAGCCTAACTGTGTCTCTGTGTGTTTTTCCTCAGATGGGGGAGGGTCTGGAGTTCACCCGGACGCATCACGTCGTCAGGAAGACGACTTTGTACGACATGGACGTGGAGCCAACCAGGAAGTACGCAGCTGTCGGCTGTCAGGACCGGAAAATCAGGTAAATCCTAAACTTCTTATGATTATTATTCCTTCATGTCGACGTCTGAGTGAAAGAAACCCGTCTGTCCTGCAGGATCTTTAACATCAGTAACGGGAAACAGAAGAAGGTCTATAAAGGCTCTCAGGGCGGGGACGGGACCGTTATCAAGGTGACCGGTTTGACGTTGCCATGGTGACGGTTTTATTGAACGGAACAGGTGGGGACTGACTCCTCCTCTTCCTCCTCCTCCTCCTCCAGGTGCAGATCGACCCGTCGGGACTTTACGTGGCCACGTCCTGCTCGGACAAGAACGTCTCCATATTTGACTTCTTTTCAGGAGAGTGTGTGGCCACCATGTTTGGACACTCAGGTCTGTGGGAGTCCTCTGCGTGTCTGCGTGTCTTCATGTCTGCGTGTCTGCGTGTCTTCGTGTCTGCGTGTCTTCATGTCTGCGTGTCTTTGTGTTTGCGTGTCTTCATGTCTGCGTGTCTTTGTGTCTGCGTGTCTTTGTGTCTGCGTGTCTTTGTGTCTGCGTGTCTTTGTGTCTGCGTGTCTTCATGTCTGCGTGTCTTCATGTCTGCGTGTCTGCGTGTCTTCCTGTCTGCGTGTCTTCATGTCTGCGTGTCTTCATGTCTGCGTGTCTT